>NC_083342.1:75715419-76015586 GCF_019175385.1 Lycium barbarum | reverse complement strand
TAGAGGTCAGACACTCGTCACGACTCATTGGTTTGGGTCGTTACATGTACTTATAGATCGAGTAACCTAGGTCTCTGATACCAACTTGTCACGTCCCAAATCGGTAACGTACGGGCACCTACCATTTCCCACCTTGGTAGACGAACCCTTTCCCAAATAATTCATTCAACCACAATTAAGTAATTAAGACAATCGAAATATAAATCTCAAACGCAGATAATAATAAGGATAAGAAACTAAGTGCGGAAATAATACAACAAACCCATGGAATCTAGTCTAAGGCTATAAAAGAGCCACTACTACAAATACTACAAGTCTGAATGCGAATACAAGTCTGAAAATGGAATACTGTCTCAGAATATCAAAATAAGACAAGCAAATAAGAAAAGGCATCCAAGCTGCGGATCCGTCCATGTGCTCACTCTGGATGCTCGTCAGCAAAACCTCGGGAAATCAGCCACAAGGAGAGGAATTTGACCCTGTCATGTACCCTGCACTAATAAAAGAATGCAGTAAGGTAGTATCAGTACAAACACTATGTACTGGTAGGTATCATAGGCCGACAACAATTAGCAAACATATATAAAGAAAGAGACTAAAAGATACGCATGCTCACAATCAAGTATCAATCAACACAGTCCATGAAGTATCACAAGTACCGAAAGATCAACAACCGAATCATAGCCTATAGCGAAGCACCTAAACACAAATCTGCCAAGTTTCCCATAATTCCTCAAAGTAATCACAACCACAAGTACAATCCACAAATCCAATCAATAGATGCAAATGAGATGATAATGATGAATGCATATGCAATGCAATGATACACACACACTCCGGGCGGAATACCTCCACGCCTCGGTAGTCATAACCCATGAGGGGCCCGTGAAGTCCATGTACCTGCTGCGGCGCACAGCCCGATCCAATATATATATATATATATATATATATGACGGGCAACCCGATCCAATATATGCATAAAATATGTTGTGGCGACCAACCCGACCCAATATAAGTATAGTATATGTTACGGCTCGCAACCCGATCCAAATATATGAGTATGAATGCATGAATGATATCAATGCCAATGAGAATCTTTCAATATCAATGGTACCACACATGGACATGTATCACGAGAATCTATCAATATCAATGGTGCCACACATGGACACATATCACAATAATGCAACTCAACATCAAACCTAGTATCACAAACGTGGAAACAAGCCAATAGATCACAATAACGCAACAAGCCACAATCAAACAACAGTACCAACCTAAGTAATTCATCCTAACTTCATACCCGAAGGCGTAACATGCTTTCTCCAACAATCACTAACTCTGCATACGCTTCGCTAACCGAAGTCTAACCATCAGGTAAGTCGTAACCTACCTGGTAGCCGAGATGAGCCACGAACAATTACACCTTTTCTTTTCCTTTACGGAGCGCCTACAAATACTCGAATTCTAACCATAATCGAATTCTAAGTTAGAAAATAGGAATAAAAATACCCATATTGCTAGGCTATCCTTTGAATCAAAATCAACTATGGAAAAATGGGAAAACAGGCCACTAAAACGGGTATTTTGAAAGTGAAATTGGTGACCCAACGTTCTAGAAGTTCAATTCCACTATACAATTGCTAGATTAACTCAAGAATAGGTCAATTACATCATTCAAGTCAAAACCCCCAATTTGGGTATAAACCCTAACTTTCAAACCTTTAATCTCATCAACAATAATAGAAGATTCAAGCCTATTAGTTACGAAATCATCAAATTCCATACTTAGATTAGTCAAATCTACCAACAATTCTCATTAAGGAAGACTTTAACTCAAACAATGAAATAGACATCAAAACTGTCACGACCCGACTAGGGGCATGACGGGTACCCGAGGCTGACCACCGAGCACCACTCATTCTATTACTCATCATACTCATCCTGCATTCATTCATTATTCTCATGCTTTTAATCATAGGAAAGCCCTTTTTCACTTTGAAACATATTTACCTTTATATACATAAGCCTTTCGGCTTCCAAAATAGTATACATATACAATGAGGAAATCGTGAGACCATACTGCCCACACATACGTATCTACGAGCCTCTACTAGAGTACTAGACATCTGGATGGGACAGGACCCCATCGTGCCCAAAACATATATATATATATATATATATATATATATATATATATACAATAAATAACAAATTAATGGCACCTCCGGAACAATGGAGTGCTCTCAAAGTCTGCTGATAGCTCCTACGAATCTGGATCACCTCTCTGCCTACCTGTGGGCATGAACACAGCATCCAAGAAGAAAAGGACGTCAGTATGAGCATTGTACTGAGTATGTAAGGCATGCATAAAATGAGCATAATAAAGAAATCATGAAACTTAAGGTGAAGATATAACCTGCTTAGCTTTTAAGAGTAAATGCATTTTAAACATATCACATATATCAACATCATTAACCCGCGTCCGGGGAACCATCGTACGCCACCCACTAGTGGTGATCATGTCCGGCCTTCTAGGCTCGGTGTACTCACAAGCAGCCCGCATTAGAGGTGACATGCCCAACCATTCAGGCACGGTGGAACCATAAGCAACCCGCCTTAGCGGTGACATGTTCGTCCATCGAGGCACAGTGGAATTGTGTCATCATGAATTCATCATAAACTTATCATCATCAGACATTCGTTATAGAACATGCATTAGAGCTTAAAGACAATCTATAACTATATCCGGGTGACATAAGGTCGAGAACCCCCGATTACATTATGGAGTGATCATATTCATGACATATCTCTTATCTTTACCTCATAAGGAGCTTTTTATCGACGTAGACTCATAGTTCATGGAATATAAGAAAGTCATGGAGAGATTGGGGAATACATGTCATAGGGATCATGCCTTAGAAAAGAAGGGACTAGCCTTACATACCTCGTATCTCTTTAACTTGCGATTCTACCATCAAGAGAGTGTGTACTAACATTAGATAATCGATAGCTTAAGTACACTTGACTAAAGCTAGAGAAAATTGGGCAGCATTTCCTTTGTTTATACAAGTTTCTCCATATTATATATCAACTCTCAAACGTCTATAAGAACACTCATAATCCTCAATCTTCGTCAACCGTACATCATTCAATTCTCCTATTATGTTTCTCCCGTGTTCTTAATATCATTTATAACACGATTCTATTCATAATACATCAAGAGTCATGATTCATGTCAACTACTATTTAAGAATACCATTATTATCACATTTGAGCTCTATATTCTATTTTTTTCCCATAATCCAAGTCTTTCAACCCCTCAATATTCTCAATAATAGGAAATAAACATAAAACTCATCTTAAACACTTGGGAACAAGCCTTGAGTCACTCTACTCCATTAGAATGAAATTCTCCTCTTGCATGCCAAAGAAATTCTACTCTCCACAAACCCTAATAGGCTTCCTAGTATGTGAATCTCTGAAATAGTAGTTTTTTATCTTGATTTCTTGGTATAGATTGTTGCAGAAATAGAGAGAGGGTTTTTGAGGGTTCTAGAGAGATGTAGAGTCTGTTTTGGGGAGAAATAATGAATTAAAACGTGGGAGCTTATATTTATAACCAGGGCTGGAAACTTCCAGATCCCCGAGTCGACGAGTAGGGTCGACCGCTCGTCGACGTGTCGACGACCCGTCGACATGTGCCGTCGATTCTCTGCCTAAGATGTCTGATTGCATAACCTCATCGACGGTGCCAGGCGACGGCTCGTCAACGGTCCGTCCCTTGGGCCGTCGACGCTGACTAGTTTCACTAGTTTTCTGAGCTGCTTCGTTTTGCTCTGATTCGATTCGTTTCACTTCTAATTCCCTCATAATGTCAAGAATACATACTTATACTCCTATACACATACAAAGTAAAATATCTCGTGACCAAAGCTCTGGTGCAGACTACCGAACCGAAGGTGTACACCACCAATAAGCCAAAATCTTCTTGCAATAAAACGGGAGGTGTAACAAAAACCCATTTTTCCTCTTAAGTTCTATAGAGATTCTAGCATGGATTCAATCTTAGGGAAAGATAAATGAATGGATTAAAGGTTAGGGAACTTAGCCACAAGAGAAATTAGCCAAGAACTCTCCAAATCGCCTCAATGGATGTTTATAACCAAATAATGAAATGATAGGAAATGAAGGGTTTCAACTAAGCATTAAATAAGTAACTGGTCCCGTCACTCGCTGCAGCGGATGGACTGGCCGCTACAGCGGGCTCACCACAGCAGCCCTCGATTCGCTGCCACGAGTCCACCATAGCGGATCCCTGCCTGCTGTGGTGACTCACCACTTAACAATTACCCTCACCATAGAGGACCAAGGCCTCGCCACAGCGGGTCCGCTGCAGCGTATCTGGTGCCGCTACGGCGGACACCAGAAACCAGAAAATCCTGGTTTTCCACAAACCCAATCCTGAAATCCGATAATCACCCGAGACCTCACAGATACAAGTCAAACATGCAGACATACATAGAAACACGCTACGAGCTCACTCGCAATCTCAAAATTCCCAACGGAGGTCTGTTTGATCGGGTCAACACCCAATGGACAAATACTACTTTTCTAACCAATAATCTGAAACGCTCCCAAGTGCCTTGGGAACCGAACATCACACCAAGTCACAATCGACCATCCGGACCTCTTAGAATCGACAAATTCCCGAAAGAGGTCTGTTTACCCAAAAGTCAGCTATTGGTCAAATGTTTTTCACTTTAAGGCTCTATATTACAAAAGTCATCATAAATATCGCCCGACCACCTCGGGAACCCTATCACCCCTCCCCGCGGGTTAAAATCATACTAATGGGGCTTGGGAAAAGGTAAACAGGGGTAAATAGGTCAAAAGTGCTATAACGACCAAACGGTCATTACAAAAGGGGACAGGGGAAAAAGGAAATTACGGTTAGAGGGCATCTATGCTTAACAAATAAATTATCAACAAGCTCAAAGAGGAAATACAACCATGTATATAAACATACATACATATATATGTATCAAATGTATTCACTATACTCAGCAAAATAAATAAACAAAATCAAAGGCCCAAAACAAACAAGGGTTTAAGGAAAAAACAGGCCCAAATACGAGAGTCATAAAGAAACAAGCCCAGTCTGGGAATGACTAAAGGAGACAGACCCATTTTAGTGATAAGGGAAAGACGAAAAAGGGAAAGCAAGCCCAAAAACCATCACAGCAAACACTTAAGTCAAAATCACAACGAATAACTTGTCGATATACATGATATACCCTCCTATATATACTGAAGTATATGCAGGCCGTATATATCTTGTATATCCTGTATATACCAACATTAACACTAGCTTAGAACAAAGAAAAGGGGATGGGTAAAGTAAAGGAATACTGCACCAAATACAAATGACATGTATATATCATGGTGGGTTTTTCATATATTTTTGACCCACATATTCATTGAACAAAGGCATTTCAATATACTCTACATATATAGCAATGGCGTAAAGCAGCCTCTCATATATGGCATGTCTCTAGCAAGTTTTTGGTTAATGTTTAGTATCATAATGGGCATTTTATAGTTCCAGACCTCAACTAGCATGTTCATGTTATCCTAGGATGAATGCAGTAAAAGACATCTTTTTACATAACTTGTATCAACATGATCTCAACAGTACAATCAATAAGAAAGAAACAGAGAGGAATAACAAAAGAGGGATGTGGGATAAGCTTAGGGGGTAATGAACATTCTAAGTTACGCACAAAGTGATATTCAAGTAGGTGAAATGGACTTGCATTTCCTTCATAGGTGTATAAGACTCAAACAGCTTAGGCAACTAGTCAACAAGTCTAAATCATGTCATTCATTCAACATCTATGCAAAGCAGGTTGAGCCCTAATGAGACTCAATCATACAAGACTAATCAAAACAAAACACACATCAATCAAAATAAATGAAAGACACATATAGTCAGGGCAGAGATCACAACATAGTATACAGGTCAGCTTTCAAACATAAACAGACAACACAGGATCGTGGGGGAATGCCTAACCTTCCTCAAACAACATAACATCCTTACTAAATCCCTCTAACAGCATATATGCACATTCGAGAATAGGGGAGCCAAGTGAACCTAGGGACAGTCAACTAATGGGACCCACAATCTAGAAAAGGCATTTTAAAATTATGTCCAAGTTACTCCATTGTTAAATCATTTGAAGTGAGCATGTGATGAGTGTGGACTGAACTAAGCAAATACCAAAGATGCAACTATGACTCATGTCAAATAGGAATTAGTTAAGATAGGTATATAATATGCTCAAATAGGTTAAACAGATCCATAACCACATGAATAAGCATGATTAAGTGTAAAACAAATTCTAACCACAGCAATGGACCAACAAATATCCCTATATGCAAAGTCAGACAATATAGGGACTAGACAAGGCCCGTAATCATGCACGAGTAATCATGCAAGTAACACAAAGAATGGACTTAGCATATGCTTAGTTGACACAATAACTAAACAAGACTAAACAGCCTCTAAAAAAAGAGTTCAAGCCTATATGTTTGACTAAATCCCATCTGGATCTGAACAACATGCTCAAAGACTTGAACAAAACATACATGCTCATTCAAACAACCATTCTATTGTAGATAGTCCATATCAATCTAAACACACTTAATCATGGAATACAAAAACTACTAAAGAGTACATTAATCATCATATGATTGAAGTAAAATGGACAGACATAATGGACTGCATTGAAACCAGATTAGGCTGAAATCATCTAAAGGCAAACACTGGATAAGCATGATTGATCTAGGCAGGCTTACAACAGCAGAATTTTATATCCAAATAAGTATTCCATTTAAACAAGCCAATATCACTCCCCAAATCCAACAGTGAACACATACTAGATATAAAAATGGGTTAACAGGTCTGTTACATGTAATTATATGCATAAATGTAGTCTAAACAAGTATAGTTACCCTTTTAATCACATAGGTGAGTCGATATATGCATGACAATTAAGATTCAGGTCACATTTAAATCAGTCAAACTTCATAAACATGGAGGAAAACTACCTTAGATATGTTCCACATACACAAATTAGTCTACAGGGGCTACTGATTTATACTATAGGAGATTAACTAGACTATATCACACTGAAACTAAACTACAATCTAAAATCAAACTAGACTAATTAGACACAAATATCAGCAGGCACATACTAAACACATAACTAAAATAAACACATTAACTAGCTTAATACACATACGAAACATAAGAAAGCAGAAAAGAAAAAAAGGAGAAGTATTTACCTCTTCTTTGTGCAACCTTAGTCGAAAATGGATTTGGAAGACTTAGTCCCTCCACCTCCGATGCTCAGCCACAAAAGAAAATAAATTTTAGACTTTGAACCTAATTAGTTAAAGATTTCAGCAAATTGCTAAATTCCTAGTTAAATTAGGTGTTTTTGCTCTGAATTGACACTTGTGTGTGTGTGTGTATTGTGAATTGGGGGTTCTTTATATAGAATCCAAATTGGGATGAAACCCCAACTTAGTCGATGTGGGACTAAATGAATTTTGGGAATAATCCCTTCCTATCAACACTCAATGGTCACGATTTAAACAAAAACTACACAAAGGGTCAGATTTGAAGGGCTTTTGGTGAATCCCGTTGGTTTTGGATGAATCAATGGGAACTAAGAATTCAAATCGGTTGAGACAAATCCTATTAATGGATTTACTCACCTTGACCGTGAAATCAGAAAAAGTAGAAAAGGGGAAGGGTTTTACCTTGTTTTGGTTGAAACGCAGTGGAGAGGGGTGGTTTCAATTAATGCGTTACCACATTTGGCCATGCGAGGCCTGCGCAAAGCAAAAGCGCGTGAATCCCTTGCCATCCTTGGCCTTTGCTGATCGAAGCAAAGAGAAAATGGTGGCAGCTACCTAGGGTTTCATACCCTTTTCCCTAGTTAGACCAGATGAGGTCTGTTTGGGTTGAATTCACGCTTATATGCGTGATTGGGCCAGGTCAGCTCCTTTTGGACTGGGCCTGGCCGGAAAATTTAAGGGGAGGAGGGCTTGGACTGAATATACAAGTGTATACGCAGTATACATGTGTATACCTCGTATTCACATGCACATATAGAGGGGTAAAACGCAAGTTTATGAAATGGTCCAAATTGGAAGCAATGACAATTAAAAACTTTCAATTATAGCCGACTTAATATTAATTAATCAATTAATCATTTTTTAAGACACGACCAAATGTGTAAAAGAACTTAAATTGCAAATATAACCTTAATTAACTTAAATCACGAAATTGGCTATTTCAATCATGACCATAATTAACTAACAATTGATTATTTCAATTGCAGCCGCAACAAACCATATAACAGGCAATTTTCAAATATAACAACAATTGAGCACCTAATTAATCATGATTAATTTTAAATTGCAAATGCAAGCTATGATCATGTATAATTTGAATTGAGACGTAAAATGATTATTTATTTAATTAATGAAATTTCTTGAAATAAACGGAGTAAAATATTTTCCATTTTGATATTTGATAATTTAAACAATTAGTTGAGTAATTGTTTTGAATTATTTTCTAATTAATCTTGACAAATACTTTGATATTAATAGTAAAATATGTAAATTACTTTTAGATGAGTTACAATATATATTTGAAGTTATTTTTGCCAAATGAAATGGCAAAATATTATCGAAATAATTTCGTAAAAATCATTTTGGTTTATAAATTACATTTTCACTCCACTTGAGATCCAAGAACTCTGGGCAATTAAATAAAATTATTGGAGGTCAAAAATTAGGTGTCACACCCACATCTTGTCCTCTACCGATGCCACTCCCACTTTATCCCAGATATCTTCATTTCTAATCTTATCTCTCCTAGTGTGCCCACACATCCATCGCAGCATTCTGATTTCCGCAACTTTCATCTTATAAACGTGCCTCGCATTTTGCACCAAGCTTAAATCCTACCAAATACCGACCTAAATTCAATATATTTTCTAACAGTGTAGAATAAAATGTAACAATCTTTTGGTTTGGGTCCTATGACTTAAAGTGGTGCATGCTAATATTTCTCTCAAGGTTTTAACTAGATTAAGTCGTTAGAGCTACTGTACATGTTCATGATAATGTAGTCAAGTGGCCATGAGTTTGACATTTATCAAATACACTAGATCTTGTTAACACACTTATTTTTTATAATGTCAAAAAGGGGGAAATTCAGTTCAGATACAGATCACGTGCCAACATCAGATATATCAGGCACAGACATTACATTGACCACAAGAAGATTGAAGATGGGTCAAAGAATATTGAAAGCTGCTTATATACATACTCCAGTTGCCATTTAGGAATATATTGTAAAAGAATTGGTTCTTATTTATAATGAACTCAGTCCTATTAGAAGATACTGGATGAGGAGTTACAAGGGAGGAAAACAAATGGAGATATAAGGTTGAAAAACAAATGTCCTGAGCAAGAACCTGGTCCTTACGCATATTCATAGGACGTGTATCATTTTACACTTTCCATATAGCCTAGCCGCCTAAAAGGTTTCAAAGAGTGAAAGGTTAGTCCCTCAATGAAATTACATATGCCATCAAAAAATTACCTAGTCTTGCGGGTGAACTACAGTGAGCTTACACACCTCGTGTAGTGAGCCTTAGTTGTATCAACACGAAGTTGTAGTCTTAGAACAACATGGAGCTGGTTCTAAAGTGGAAGATTGTCAACATAGAAGCACAGCCCAAGGGGAAAGATTTGATCCAGAGCTGAAGAAGATTGAAGAAAGTCGATCAAAGGGCACATGAAGATATATGAAGCTGTTATGTGTTTGTCATCATCAAAGTGGGAGAAATTATTGACTAGTTGTTGGCTCAATGACAGATTATGAAGTTACAATGAAATTTTGATAATTTGACAAATAATGTACCCAATGACAATCAAGGGGGACATAAGGAAGGATTCATTAAAGAACAGATATCCAAACACAGCTCCAATGGATTCAGTCAAGCAGTCATATCAACTACGGAATTGTTCAAATGAACTGATCCTTACTATCACGCAACAGGAGACTGGAAAGCTATTTCATGCCAACGTTAGAGAAGATAGAATATTGACTGACTCCTATTTGATGAAGAGTTGGATTTCAAGTAATGGTAATATTTTCATAAAGTACCATAAGTTGATCAACATGGAATTAGCATTGAAGTAGAAGACTTCGCCGACGCGGATACAAGGAAAGAAGGAAGATCCAAGTCAAACAAGGTTTGGTTTTCGCATACAATTATGAAACCAAAACTTGGTTGGATTCAACTATTCAAAGGCGGAAACTACTTCTATATAATCACAACATGAACAAGCTTTGACGCTAGACCACAACCACAAATCAAAACATTCTAACGGGAGGTTTAGTTAGCGCAGTCAACACTTTGTCTTAAGAGAGTCAACTTCAAGACGACGTAGACAGAGATTGTCAAGAATTATCATTAAGTTCCTTAGTTTGTCTAGGTTAGGTTCTATTGTGGTTACATCTATTTACTTTTGCAAGTATTGTGTAATAGGTATTCATTAGTTAAATTGTTGTCATAAGCGAATTGTTCAAAGAACAGGTCCTTAGGTTAATTGTTACCTTTACAAGTCTCCTGATTTAGTAGAGAGATTCAAATAAATCCTATAAGAGATAGATCATGATTTTTTACTCCCTTGAGCAAGGAGTTTTTCACATGAAAATTCTTGTGTTGATTTTATATTTCGCTGCATTACCTTCGTACGCAATTACTCTAAGAACCAGATTCTTACAGTGCATATGAGTAGCATGATCCTAACAAATTACATAAGTCTACTTTATTATTTTCAAGTCCATTTCATCTTGAGGCCCAAACTCATGCTGTGTGTCAAGTGACGTGGCATGTCCAGTCAAATTCAAGGCCAACAAGATGATGTCATGTGCTAAAATGATGTTGTGATCCAAGTCAAAATATTAACCAAACAAAGATAGCCAAATGTCCAAAATAACATGTCTACATCTTTATCACATAGAAATTTATTTTGTGTCTCACACAACTAACATGAGTTATGTGCAAAGGCACACCCAAAATTTGAGGACAACGGAACCACCATTACCTTAACATATACATCAAGGAAACTTCCCGTGAGTTATAATGTCGTGTCGAACTAGTCAATGGTGGCGTGAACAATGACAAAAGGATAGTCGGTTGAGCACCCTCTGTGAAAATACGAGTATATAGATCAAATATGGGTTCTATACTAAATTTTAACACTTTTGTAACAATTGAAAGTGATAGTTAGCGGTCAAGGGTATTCAAAATATCCATACTTTTGCAGGTTCGATTCTCATGTCTCACATTTGCATTATTGTTTTCCAAACAAAATAGGTGCAAAAATGGATGTTTATGATGGCCACAGCCGAGCCATTTAATTAATTTTAAATAAAAAACAAAATAACGGAAAGTTACATTTGAGCTTTGACCTAAGGGTAACCCGGAACCAGCGACTTCAGCCAGTGCCCCCATTTCAGCTTTGTTTATTAGGGTGCCTAATTAAAAATATAATAGTTTTCACGATATATCCACATATGTACACGATTTTTTCTTGAAGTTAATGGGTCACCGCACCCCTAGCTTACACGTGGGTTCGCTTGTGTAAAGACTTCTTTTTGTCACATAAATTAGTGGACCCACAAATTAGTGAACCCAAACATATAAAATTTGGATCCACCAACTTGTGAAACAAAAACGAACCTCACACAACTAATGTTAGTTGTGCAAGACACATAATAAAATGTTTCTACAGTTTTTACGATAATTTGATGACTCACATGAGTCGATAAAAATCATGCAAGAGAGTTCATATGTAATAGAACAACCTACCACCTTTCAACTATAAATTGGGCTATTAATTTGAAGTAAATTAGCACTGGAGAAAGCATTTCGAAGTAGGTAAAGGCATCCGCAAACAGTGAGATCCAACATCAACTACGTAGTTCTTTAACAAGAAAGCAGCGGTCAACCGAGTTCTTCCCAATGATCAACCTGAAATGACAAAGTGCTGCCCAACATTCTTGATGATCAAATATATCGTAAGGAGGTACCCATCATCCTATGTTCGAGAAGGACGCTGGTTCAACCCTCGAATCATGGAAGAAAGAATCAAGAAAATACATAGAACTTCGAAAATTTGTTGGAAACACACCCTGGAAACTCGGTTCAGAAAACCATAAAATATCATTTATAGACATACCAGTTCAGCAAAGATACAAAACAGTTTCTATAAGGCGTGATCACTTATAGACATACCTGTTCACCAAAGATACATAAAGAAGGTAGAAATACACTACAAACAATCATTTCTTTTTCTCTTTTCCTTTCCGCTACTAAAAAAGTTATAAGTTCTTTCCGCTTATGTTTTCCAGCTTGCACACTTCACATTAATATGAACTAAATACACATTATATTACATTAGAAAGTGCTAAACAGTGAAGTACTTTTTGGTATAAATGAAAGAATAGAATAAGACACTGCTTTGGGTGAGCACGGCGAGATATGAACATGCTGAGACAATACTTACAAGTATTAGAAGTTACGTGTAAGTAAAAACATCAAAGTCAGCATCCTGCTGCTTTCAAGAACTTGTCGTAGGGGCTTGACGGTGGCAGCCTAAAGGACTGTTGTCCATACTCCCGAGAACACGAGAGATAGTTTTGTGCATGAGTTGATTCAACTGTTGATAATTGTAGATCCTGGTGAAGCACCATATCCTGAACAAAGGCAAGAGGAACAGCTTAAAATCCTAATAATATTTCAGGATCTCAAGGAAAACATTTCATATATCACAACAGAAATAAATAAAGCGGTATCCCTATTTTGACAGAACGTTCTCTTCTTTTTCCATGTCAGGAGCAGTGTCACCTGTAGAACCTCCTGATCAAAGTTAAACGATATATAGAAACTATTACTGAGGAAATGATCTTAATCTTCCATGTAGCTAATGCGTATTTACCTGGGCACTGATGTACAACGGAATGTTTAGATAGTTTTAGGCAAATTGGCTAACCTGGATTCAGCAATAGCAAAGCTATTCCAGTTTTTGTACTCCTAGTTCAGCTAAATGAAAATTCCAGATTAGTAGGATCAAAATGATCCAACTTTCAGCCAAGCGGATTTAGATTCAATCAAGGGAGATGTCAAGTAGATTTGCATGATCTCAACGTATAGCTTTAATGTAGTGGGTGGTAGGGTTAGGCTAATTATAAACTTGAGATAAAAATAGCTCTCCCGTAAAGAAGTAATGTACAGCATACAAGGTCCCTATAAAATACATATATGCTAGATAAAGTCCTAATACAATGATATATTGAAAGGCTAACTCATACCTTTAGCAAAAGCAGAATTGATCAAAAGCTAGATAGAAGTAAATCCACATAGTTCAGAACAAGAAAATTAGACCAAATCAATTTTCTTAAGGTTGGATGTAATAAGTTTTCTTATTTTTGAAGTCTCAAATACTTGAATTTCTAGTACCTCCAAAGACAACAAGGTTATGGAAGCTCTGAAAATCTCTATAAACATCAAGAAGATTAGAGGGACATTGGCTATTGAAAATCACTATAGACTATACACCTCTATCATAATTTCATTATCCAATATTCAACTTAGTTATTCTTAAGAAGTCAAACTTTGGTACCTTTCTTCAGAAAAGGGTCAGTGAAGTACCCCAACAAACTTAGTCAAATGATCCATCATCTAGTGTTGTCTGGTAACACCAAACCTTTTTCCAAAAATCTTTCGATTTGCCATTGCAAAAGAATTACCTTTATTCATTTTTGATGAACTCAACACACCGTCACTGTTAAGGTAGTACAAGATTTATTATTAATTGGTTGATTTGATTTGATTTTGTAATTATACACTTACCAAACCGTATTCACTTGTAATTTCTGTACATTCTCTCTAATTCTACATGGAATCAGAGGCGTCAGTCATAGAAAATTCTAAAATCCTTTTTCTTTCCTTTCTTTTTCTCACAATAAAGAGTATAAGCCTCTGTGAAGGAACAATCCTCCCGATTTGAAATAATTTCAATTTGGAGGTTTGAAGTTATTTCTAAGCATCACCCTCGATCCAAAAGATCCGCAGAGCTCCAATGACCTCAGGCCGAGAAGCCCATCGGTATTGGCAACCACACACAGATCAGTTTCACTAGAACTGCATACACGCGTTGGCACGTGAGACAAATTCCAACGTCTTCTCTCGCCAGATTCAGCATTAGCCGACTCGCCATACATCAGCTCATCCAGAGTGGGGTCCCCAACATCTATTTCACACTGGCACTACTTCAAATCATAAATCCGAGGCTGCAAAGATGTTATTCCTGCATATATAGTGGTATAGCAAATCTGATATCACACTTTCGGCTCCTCTAGTAGTATTCCAGCACTCTCCAGTTATATATCACGCCTGATATTCATTTTTTTTTGGCATTTCTAGACGTATCCTGGCATTTCAACGGTATCACTTTCTTGGTATATCTTTGGGACTCTACTATTGGATTCTCAGCTATAGATCTCCTTGGAAACCTCAATCTGACCCAAAAAAAGGTTACTCTCGAATACATGTGACATTAGACCTCACTTTTCCTCCAATTGAAGTTCTCCCACTATTACCACAGTGACATATCATGGACTTCTTCAATTAGATTAAGATTTATGGATCAGATATATGATCAAGTATTTTTCTTTTTCTTTTTTTTTTTGAGAAAGGTAACATATATGATGATCAAGTATATAATGATCACTTGTTTAAGAATGCTAGTGAGATTGTTGCCACTGAAAGAACAGAGTTTTTTAATAAACTTGGAGCTTATGATATATCCACTCCAGCTTGAGGGGAGTGTTAAAGATAGCACAAGATGCGCCATTATTTAGAGTTGATTTGATTTTGTAATTATAAAACTTACCACAATGTATACACATGTAATACAATAAATTCCCAACCAAGCTTGAGGGAATCAAGACTTTCATTCTGAATTTTCTAATTCTTCAATCTAAAAAGACTTGGTGACAGAGAAGAAATTAGCAAAATGGAAAGCTCAGTATCTTTCTTTAGTGGGCAGGCTCACTCTAATAAATTCAGTCCTAGATTCTTTGCCCACTTATGTGATGTCTTTGTTTCCTATCCCTACCAAGGTGATCAAGAGGCTAAACAAACTGACAAGAGAGTTCTTGTGGCACGGTAACAAAGAAGGAAAAGGCTATAATCTGGTTAAATGGAAGGTAGTCGAAAAAAGCAAGAAAAAGGGGGGGATGGGCATTAGGAACTTAAGGCTACACAACAATTGTCTTATGATGAAGTGGTTATGGAGGTTTAATGAGGAAGAACATTCACTATGGAGAGAGGTTGTTCAAAGTAATATGAACAACACAATCATTGGTGTACATATGAAGTCAACAACACTTATGGTGTGGGAGTTTGGAAAACTATCAGAGCTTTGTGGAACATGCTGAAAGAAGATACATGTCATAGAGTGGGCAATGGCTCTAAGATACTGTTCTGGAATGATGTTTGGATAAATGGAACTTCACTTAAGGATGCTTTCCCTGATCTGTTCTCCATTTGTTCAAATCCGAATGCTACAATTGGTGATTGCTGGACACCTCAAGGTTGGAACCTGCTTTTCAGGAGACATCTGAATGATTGGGAGGTGGAAAGAGTGGCAGAACTTCTGAAGGATATTGGTTTGTTCACTGGTACAACCAATATACCGGATGCTATTAGATGGAGACACAACTCTGATGGAGCCTTTTATGTTAAGAGGTTGTACAGGAAAAGAAACATGGTTGCTAGTGAAGGGAGGCCAGGTTTATGGAAGAATGTTTGGGAAAGTATAGCACCTACAAAGGTGAGATGCTTCACTTGGTTGGTTGTAAGAAGGGCATGCCTAACTCAAGAGGTGCTTCAGAGAAAAGGCCGAACTGTTGTGCTCAGATGTTTTCTATGTATGCAGACAAGAGAAACAAACAGCCATCTCTTTCTTCATTGTAGATTTACAGAGCAATTATGGTCAATGTTCTTAAGTCTCGCAGAAGTCAAATGGACAATGCCTGAACATACTGCTGATTTATTGACCTGTTGGATCAGAAGAGGGGGAAGCAAGAGCCAGAAAAAATGGTGGAAGGTAATCCCCACATTCATTTGGTGGACAGTATGGAAAGAAAGAAATGTGAGATGTTTTGAAGATACATCAAATTCTATTCAGAAAGTGAAGGAGAATTGTATTGTATCTTTCTATTTTTGGTGTAAAGAACAATGTATAGAGAATGTAGATGACCTTGTAGATTTACTAGGAGCACTGTAAGTTTATCTTTATCTTTAAAATCTTTTTCTTTACTCTCCGTTTTTGGAGGTCGCCAGCATACCCTTAATGCTGAGGAATACAACAGTACCAGTCTCTTAAAAAAAAAAAAAAGACTTGGTGAGTGAAAGGTGCGATAATGACCAGCTGAACCAAGGTCCACCCATGCAAGATAGAAAAGATCTACTAAGCCAGACAACTTTTTCACAAACTTAAGGCAAATTACGAATCCAAACCACCAGTTTTAAGCCTCCTAATTTCGTTGAACAGATTCCCCGTTTACATTAAAGAAGTATATGTTCATGGAGGGTGAAAAAGTACTTTTGAGAGTCTCCCCTATGAAGGGTGTGATGCGTTTTGGGAAGAAAGGCAAGTTGAGACAGAGATTCATAGGCGCGTTTGAGGTTTTGGAGCATAGGCATGACAACAGTACATCCTATTTCATGTATCCATGTTGCGGAGGTATATTGAGGATAAGTCCCACGTGTTGAAGTTGGATATGGTACAGCTTGAGGAGAATTTGACCTACGAGGAGTCGTTGGCTATTTTGGACAGGCAGCTGGGAAACCTGAGGTAAAAGGAGATAGCTTCGGTGAAAGTGCATTGGAAGCACCATCCAATACAGGAAGCTACTTGGGAGACGGAGTCAGACACACAGCAGATATCGGCAGTTGTTCGACAGCTCGGTATAATTTTAAACCCGTTCGAGGATGAATATTTGTTTAAGAGGGGGG
This sequence comes from Lycium barbarum, assembly GCF_019175385.1. NCBI lineage: Eukaryota > Viridiplantae > Streptophyta > Magnoliopsida > Solanales > Solanaceae > Lycium > Lycium barbarum. The sequence goes on along the minus strand of NC_083342.1, from coordinate 75,998,409 downwards.
GAGAATATAACATCCCAACCCCTCATTTTGAGTATTTGCACCCCGTACCTTAGCTTTGAGACTTCACATAGGTCTATATAATGTTTTAGAGCTTGTTGCGATGATCGGGTTGGGACCCGAGGGCTCAACTTATATGCTGGCAGGTAAGTTTAATGGAATACTATAAATCCTTTGACTTTTGTACTGTAACTTTTTTCTTGGGAAGACTAATCATCAAACAAAGCTGCATCACAGGATATTGTAGCACTCAGAGCTCTATTTATCAATTAACAACTATATAGCTATTCAGTTTACCAAAAAAGTTCAAAAAATTACATTATGATAAGTAAATATATCATTCAAGCACAAAAAGAAGCTTGGATAAACTAACTGATAGAGGGACAAACAGAGTGATTCTCACCATCTTTGGTAAAGAAGCGTTCTTCCTGTCATTTTCATTATAGGACAGTAATGCCTTGGTTTCCAGTTGCGTCTTGAAACTCTGGAGGGCTGACATCTTGTGTTGTTTACCAGTAACAAGGGCCTCACACTGATTTTTCACTTGATCATAGGGTATCGGTGTAGAGGAAGCTGGGACGCTTGCAACTTGTCGGGCAGTTTCCAGAACCTACATGTGCAAGAGATAGTGTTATACAGGAACATGCTACTGATCTTATAGTTCATAGCACCACAGCCAATTTGACAATGTTCAACAAAAAGAAATACTAAGTAATTATGCATGTAGAATTACATGTCACATGAGCTAATCAATTTCATTAACTAAGAGATCCACAGAAGTGAAATGCTCCTAAGTCATCGTTGTTTACAGGAACTTATGTTCTACAGCATTAAAATCAGCCTCTCCTTTTCTTAATTATATTTTCTTATTTTTTGATAAAGTAATAAAGTTTTATCGAACGTTTGGGAAAAAACACTTGTATCCAAGAAGTATATCAAAAGGTAAAAACGTACAAATATGGTCATCTACAAATGACACCCGATCTTCTATACATAAAGGAACCTCATGGGTGCTCCAAAAAAAAATAATAGAGCCTTCCTCACATGTGCAAAATCATTCTCTACCACTTCAAAAATATTCCTATTTCTCTCTCTCCAAACGACCCAACATAAGTGCAACCTTCCAAGCCACGTGTCTTCTCCTCATCTTCCAAATTTCCAGCTCAAAAATACATCTTTCATAGTGCTTGGCATTACCTAATGTATTCCAAACCATCTCAAGATTTCCACCATAACCGAGAAGCTAGCCAATAATGTGGAAGAAGATGATCCAAGTCTTCACCTAAGCCTTACACATAAAATCACCCATTGACGTATGTACTTTTCATCTAGCTCAAATTCTCGGCCATCGAGGCCACCCTTCTTGCTGCTAACCAAGTGAAGAAAAGACATGGTTCTCGGTGCTGTAGGGATCCAACCAAAATATATGGAAAGGCAATCCCTCCCAAGTGTAGAAGAACTTCTCATAATATGACTATGGGGATCTGTGGTGTGCTTTGTTTGTGAAGAAATTCAATCAGGCATTGGAATTCTATCCTTTCCCGGTCTTAAGGGTTCCCCATTTTCTTATGTATTTCTCTTGTAAAGCATACACACTTTTAAAGGTGACGGCATGTCTCTCACATATATGACATCAGTTGCCTCTTTTAAATGTTTCTTTTGTTACTTGACTTTGGTGACATGAGGGATCAACAAAAGGATGTACACTATCACAAAAACTGTCAGGAGTTCTAAATTCCTACGGCCGACTCTTTCTGGCCCCTGTTAACACGTGAAATTGTGGCATGTGAAATTGTAAACTATGTTGATATGCTATATAAGGGAGTTAATTACTATACAAAGGGAAGGAGATGCAATTAAGAGAGTTACACTTGAAGGAACTCCAGTTGGCAGGAAAAAGAAAAAGAAAGAAAGGATCACATGGGCATCCTATGATCAAGGGAAGTCAAAATGAGGACAAATCTTTTTCTGACCGAAGGAAAGCTGATGCCAATATAGAGGGGAAAAAAGTTAAAAGTGTATTTTTCAGACTACGGTAAATCTGATTTATTTTCCTTTAGTTCCACGGTAATTGAAGAGTTACAGGAATGTAGCTTAAGAGCTATCAGAGTGCAAATTATTTGATTAGTTTGTAATGCTTAGGGTTTTTTTTTTTTTGTAGTTTTAGGACTTTCTCTTGATTAAAAAGAAGAAAGTGGCAATCGTAGAAGACAAGTTTGCAGGTTGACCGCCTTTATGATTAAATATAGCCCTTTGGCTCTCAAGTTCATTTCAAGAACTTTTAGGGTTTTGCTAAAGATTACTCTCTTTCTAGGCTTGTGTCCCTTGGTTCCCATCAAACTGCGACTTCAACACAATTCGAAGTAGAACAGAGAAGTGGAGAAAGTAGGTTTACAGAGAGCCAGAGACATGATCAAATTTCTTTTCTTTTTTGTGTTCCTTATCTGTCTTCATTATCATCTTATTCTTCTCCATTTCCTATCTTCTTATTTCTCCATCATCACCATCAATCTGATCATCCGCTTCCACTGCACACTCAGAGCATATTCTCCGTGTATCCTGATTGGCACCACTGTCGTGCCTGAACAACACAGATACGACGGGGCTGGGGAGATCATTCGATTTCGTCCCTTTTCGTTACTATGCTTCACTAATGGGAAGGCAAAAGATAGGCTGAACCATGATGCGACGAGTATCCAGCCATATTACTCTATTCTTTGTTCCCCCTTTGTACTCTCATTGCAATGGTGCAAAGATCAAGTGGATTCTCAAAGTTTAAATGTCAATAATATGTAAGTAAATCTATCCATAGGCTAATCTAGCTCATAAACAACTCCACATATATTCCTAAACATGTGCTTCAAAGCAGTTACTCACCGATTCTAAAAGCTGGTTAACACTTAGAATGTCAAGGGAATTGATAGACAGAGATGTCTTTCGACCTGATTGGCTTCCATTAGCATCTGAAATTGCTTCTTCGTCTATGAGGGAAGGAGGTGCCATGACCTGATAGAGTAAAGAAACACAATCAACTCTGTTAGAATGCATATCTGAAAGTCATTCCATTGGGGTGGGTGAAAAAGTTCAAGACATCACAAAAGAAAAATAGTAACCAAATAGACATAAATAAATATATATCTCAAATACAGAAAATGGTTCCTCTACAACCTCATCAAAAGTCTCGAACTCAATCTGAGCAAGTGGAGAGCAGGGGTGAGGCGTTTCCATATACAGAGGAATCCCAAGTGGATAGGCATCGTCCGGTTCAAACCTTTCCAAGAGTTGTTTTCTTATGCTTGCTAACTCATCCTGAAAAACAGTAGCCAAGATTCAACATCCTGTTCTAGAAGAAGATAAGAACAAATTCTGTCCTAAGAAGCTCATTTATTTAATAGCTTAAGATCCATAAGAGGGATTTTTTTGGGTATAACCATCTGGTATCCGGAACCCACTAGCCCGACTAATCCAGATCCAGATTCAGACCGCATAGTGCCCATTAAAGGAGGAAGCGGTTTGCACTCCCTACCAGGAGCTTCTCCATTCCATAGACGTTATATGGAAGAGGAAAAAAGAGAATATATTGACAGCGGATCCATTTCCTGTGAGTTTGCATAAAGAATTCTACAACATGTTTGTAGCTTGAGCATGTTGGAGACCCACATCGTTTGTGGGATGGGGTCTAGATCTCCTTATATGGTCTTAAGGCAATCCTCCCCTTATGAGCTCTTTATCAGAGCAGATTATGCTGCAATCAAATACTCTCATCCTTCATTAGCAGAAAACTCATGGAAGCATTTAAGAGAAGGCTCTTCAATAGCTCTCTTTTAACATTCAAAAGATATAATAACCAGCTTTTTAAGATATATTATTCAGAATCAGGCCTTAGTATGTGACCAATGAATGTTAATTTCATTGATTTCAAGTCACATTTTGAATCATCTTGTGTTGGCACCATAAAGAAATGGATCTTGGGCCTAACTCAACCCCAAAAGCTAGCTCAAGAGGTGTTTCGCAAGCCATATAAAGAGACCACCCATCCCATAATTGACCGATGTGGGACTTCTTCAACATCCCCCCCCAAAACCCAAAAAAACCACGGCCAGGACTGGACATCTTGAGCATGGACAATTTAATATGGGGGCCCATGAACGAGAATTGGGATGGCTCAGATACCATGTAAAGAAATGGATCTTGAGCCTAACTCAACCGCAAAAGCTAGCTCAAGAGATGAGGATTGTCCAAGCCATATAAAGAGACCATCCATCCCATAATTGACCGATGTGGGACTTCTTCAACAGACACAATGTTATCATATCAGTAGGGTAAGGAGCGATTTGGAACCAAACAAGAAGCTATTTCTTCAACCTACTTTTATCTCTACTCTGCTATTTTTTGATAGGTCAATAAATTTCATTGTTACAACACCAACTCGGTCTCATAAAACAATGTACAAGTAGTGTCTATGACTAAACCAAATTCAACCATAATCTTCCATCAAATGTACCAAGCTACCTATACAAGCTGGGTTCTTTACGAAATGTACGAATGTCAGGTGAAAGACTCCTAATGCTTTCTACATCATTCTTGCTGTTTTGAAACAATCTTCTGTCTACTCTATCATAACTGCATTCACCAAACAAATCAAACTAGCTAATAATGACCCAAAAAGATAACATTAACGTGTATAAATCTCAGCCTTGCCAGCAGAAAACTTCCCAGTCCCACCACCTATGAGGTTGTGAACCTGCATCATACATCAAATTTTGAGGAAGAGGAGAAAGTTAATACCTCTAACAATGTTCCGCATTTAGTTGTGAAGTGCAACATAATGATTTCTTTTAATTTCTCATCGTCTAATTCTACTGTTGACAGGGATTGCAAAGCTGCAATGTCATCTTCCTGTGACCCATAACCATATGCTTCACTACCAGATGCTATAGATGCAGCTTGTGGCCTCACATCTTCTCCCAACTTGAGATAAGGATCAACCTATTTAACCAAACATTTATCACAAGATTAAATTTGAACAAACTATATATATCAGAAAAGATGGAGAGCTGATCAAATTCGGCCTAAACAGCAAGACTGGAAGAAATCAACTACTTATTCAGCAAACACAAAGAGCTTTGAAGATTAACCATTTCATCTGTCAGTGATGATTTAACCACAGGACTTAGTTCAGGGAGATTGCCCGCCCTTGCTGAACAGATGAGCATATATGATGCCAAAGTAAATAGAGACCTCCTTCGAAATGGTTGTAAACCTCCTTCAGTAAGCAGTAAATAAAATTATAGTCAATATTTGCACCAAAAGATATTAATGCTGATAAAACCAGAAATTCCGTACTGTAAGATACAGTAGTAAACATCGACAACACAGTCAGGAACTTCTTAAGTGATTGATGTTTTCATCAGGTCGTATTACTGATGTCAATTTATATCTGAACCCCAACTAAATAATTGCACTCCCCAAGTATGTAAGATGGTGGAACTTGATAGTGAACTCAACTCACCTTCTTTGTCCATAGAAATAGTCCTTAGAGAGAAGGCTAACTGGAAAGACCGAACAAGTGCTATGTGACTAGAATTCTGCAATTCGCAAGACCAACTATTATGTGATTGATGAAAACAGTTGCAGAACGGCATAGAAGATGGAGATCAAGCAATATAAGACTTATAACAGTTTGTAGTTTTTATAGCTTTATCAAAGATTTATTTGGAGAAAATAGATTGCAGTAGAAAAAGTGTTTGGATAGATGTAGGTTCTCTTGAAGTATTCTGAATTTTGTGTGAATGGAAAGAATTTCTTGGTAAATAAAAAAAGAAAAGAAAACATTCCTATGGTCAAGGATTTGCCACTAGAATATTGAAAACTGGAACAGCAAAACGTTTATATACAACAAAAAAGATTGGATCTAACCTTTGATCGAGTGAAAAGTAAAGCAATTCTGTACGTATGGGCCATCGCGTCAAAATTGGAAGGTGTGTTATCCGTCATTGTTGCCTGAACCCAGATAGATGAAAGCAGAAGACTCACTTGGTGACTACTCAACCGAAGCGAAGTAAGCTCCTGAAGTATTTCAAACTATTAGACATTTAATTAGCTTAAAAGGAAAACGAATTCATTGATATTTCTTGCAAATAAAAGAAGAGACATTAGTTCTTCCATACTGGTTTCTTGTCAGGGAGCGCATCCATGAAGCCACAGGATTGGCTTCGAGATCGAGAGTCAGCAGATAGATGTGAATGCCGACTGACATCTTCATTTTCTTCTCCCACTAATCCATCTCTAGAACCATTTCCATCTGTATTTCCATCTTGAATAGAGAAACTCTTAATTCTAACCTTCGCCAACTTCCTTGGTGATTGGTCTGGAATACTCTGGGAAGAATTTCTACTATGTAGAGATGACAAGGGACTGACAGGTGGCATAAGCACAGTGGAGAATATATGGTGTGCTCCAGCTCGTGTTTCATGGTCAGTGTGTGACATTGCCAAGAGCAAGTGGAGAAAGAGAGCATCTGGAAAAGCCTGAGGACGATTGAAAGCAGATTACACCATTTAGACAACATAAAAGTTACAAAACCATGAATCAGGAGCTCGACAACAGATTCTAGTTACCTTCCTGTAATATGACACATTAGGAATGCAAGAAACAATTTGTGCCGTGCGATACACAGCCGCAATCGTTGATCTAGCTGCCACAGTGCTCGCTGGGATGTTTTCTAGCACCATGCCCATCATATCAAGTATAGGGCCCACATCAGCAACCTGCTAATGACATAGATGTCATAATAAAAACAACTACCTTCACCTAAAACATAATGCACAGGGTATGCTCATGCAAATAAGCAAATGAAGATCTAAACTTAGAAGCGACAAGAAAAATACAACATTCACCCTATAATAGCACTTGGTTCCTGCACTCTACCAGAGGCAAATAGGATGTTGATGCTTGCAATCAATTGGACTTGGTGATAGCAAGCTGCTTGCTCCCCAGAAACTATAATCAAAGTTGACCAACTCATTATCATCACAGTTTTGACTGAAAACATCAACATCTATTAGCCTTTGAAAAGTGCCAGAAGCAAATACATTTATCGATTGAGTATGCCTTTAGAAGAGTAGTTGCATCAAATCTTACACTGAGTCCAAATTAGAATTCTAAAACTACTTGCTGATATAACAACTTGCTGATATAAATTTAGGAAATGCAAAAGATTTCTATTTCTATGAAAGGCTCATTATGGGGATTGAGTGAAGAAGTAGGCAAAACAAACTGCAAATAAAAGGCTGCTGGATACACAATGCTCATCTTTTAATCACTTGCAGTGATTAGAACTAGCACTCGCCTTGGGTCCAGTATGCAGTGTCAAGGTTATTAAAGCAGGATCAACTTGCACTTGATAAAGAAAAATGTCAAATGCAAGTCTTGTGAAACACATAGGGCTAATAAGCATGCATTTCTGGTCCAAACTATTCTTTATTAACCTTGGAAGCTAAAGCAAAAAGGCACAACTTCAACTCTCCATCTGCAAAGTGAATTGCTTCCTCAAAAACATAGGGAAAAAAACATTGAAAGCATATGGAACAGAATAAAGGGTAGTGGATTGCATGTAACTTAGATGAAGCCAATTTACTCGCAACTTCTTGCTAAATTATAAGGTACATATATAAAAGAAAAGAAAACTTCAGAGTATAATGCACATGCTTGCGGCCAATTGAAAACCAAATTATCAAAGACAAACCTTCTTTGAGAGCTGTAATATGCACTTCTCTAGGGCAGACTGAAGATTGGAGTTAGAATTATTTAATCCGTCTTTCGGACTAGATGCTTCAGTTGAATACTGCATGCACTTCCGTAAATGTTTAATCAGGTCATTAATGACACCAACTATTGTTGCGGAAGCTTGCTCTTTTGCATTTTCTACCAAGTGCGTGACCCCATTAACTATACAGATCTGTATGTCAGGCTGCTTGACAATGTTCTTGTGATCCAAGTGCTTGACCAAGATGGATAGCAACAAATGGAAATTTTCACCTGGGGTCAAAATTTGTATTAGGGAGAATTGAACGAGCAATAGACTGAACAAATCACAAATATAAATCTCAGCAGAAGAAGAGGAACAAGGAGCCCATGAATCACCTGATTCCTCTAACAGGCACTGCAAATACATGAGCACCGAGCAGGCGAGTCCTTTCTCTGAAGCCCAATAGTTTTCAGTGTCAAAACAATGAAAAAGAGGTTCAAGAACCCGCCGTACACTAGTTGCTTCTTTTGTCAGTAAGGCCATGTTATGTAAGCAAACTCTGGCCCAATAAGAGGGGCTCTTGGCTGTCTCGCTGATTAAAGTTAGACAATAATATAAAGTAAGCATAATCCATTACATTGTCAGCCCGAGGAAAAAGAATTTTGCCTTTTTAGGCGTACAATCTTACATTGAGGATGTCAATTTTGTATTTGCATTCATGATAGAGGATGAAACCTTCTTGCTCATATCAGGGAAAGATGAGTATTGATCGTCAGTATTCAACACTCCTTGAACCCACTGTTCTGAAGGTTGAGACTGTTTACCGTCTTGTCCATTTTCTAGGTTCACTGTGAAGTCAATGTAATTCTCCAAAGTGGCAGTGATAATCTACATTATTTTCATGCCAACATTAGAAATATGAATTGGCAATTGGAGTATCTCATGATCTGAAAATTGAATAACTGAGTAACATTGAAATTATCTTACATGATCAAAGTCCATGGAGATGTGAGACTGCTCCCCCATAAACCACACCTAAAAGAAAAAACGGAAAAAAAAAAACAAATGAAACACACGTAAAGAAAAGTCAAAAAAGGAAAGGAATAGACTCCACAGTGTAGCCTAGAGAGAAATTAGATAAATACAAGGAAGCAAATACTGAACCTAATGCTAGATATAATTACTTCCCTGTCTGTTCTCTTCACAAACTTTGAATCATCTCTGGATTAATTAAAGAAACGGAAGCGGTAATCTCTAAGATACTCCTTCAGAAATTAATGTTTAGACCTCATAAAGAAGCTTCTTATCCCAGCTATAGAAGCTGCACTAGAAGTATTGAAACAAACAGGCACCTTTTCTCAATTACCGGGCTAAGTTAAGCTACTGTTTTATACACTTGAAACTTCCCAATTTTATTGGATGTCCCTGAAGGATTAGTTTTATACACTTGAAACTTTTACAGTCACTAGCTATAAATATCTGATGAAAACTGGCAGAATTAGCTGCCCAAACACTACATATAAGTAGATATTTATCATTGAATAAGGTGCTGTCTGCCGTGACAATGAGTTTGGACAGGCACAATGAGAAACTAGTCTTTGAGACGAGTTAAATAACTCCAACACACAAAAGTACAGTGCCACAATAAATGCAGATACATCCTTCAAAGAAGGTACTATCATTGAGTCTATGTCACCAAAATCTAGTAATTCCGAATATCAGTAAACACCCAAATACCTGAAGTGGTTCCAAGTTATGGGTACTTGAGATTTTTGCAAGTATAATTAAATAAATAATAAACAACAAAAGAGAGAGAGAGAGAGAGAGTTTTTACCAAGACAGCCAGAGTTTGCATTCCTGCAGAGCGCAAGCGCAAGGCTCTGTCATCATCTCCAACTTCTTGAGCTAGTTGGCACAGTTTAGGTATGAGGCCTTCTAAGTTGAACATGTAAGTACCATCCATCTGATTAATAAGGAGAAGCAAGAGAGCTTGAATCCACTTTTTAACATAAACCAAATATTTTCCAGGTTCTTCTAAATCCATTTATCAAAGCCACACTCTATTGTCCTCATCTCAGACCACTCCCAAGGGTAAAACCAACCCACCAAACATAAAAGCCCAAACATGCCCCTTGTTTCTTCTAGAGTTAAACCTCTTATAAAAGCCAATAGATGATCAAACACCTTTAAAATCGAAGATAGAAATGCAGTACCATAACTTCTTTTACTCTTTTTTTTGGAGTAGGTGAAATAACTAATATTGCTCTACTCATCCATCAAAAGTATACATCCTTGTCATAGAATTACAATGTACTTGCAGCACTATTATCCTAACAGACATCAGTAAAAGACATAATGATTCATGACCAAATTATCCAGTGGCAGTTATATTGCACGAACTACCCAAGTACATCTTCAGAAACTACGTTCTTGGTACAATTACTTCAAAATAGTCTTTCCTGGGGATGAACCGTACATTTTAACATCTATTTTCCATAGGCAGACAAACCTGGCTATTGATGAAGTCGACAAGAGTGTTGCAACCTAAAATCTGCATTTCATCATGCTGTGTTTGTTCAAAAAGAGTGCGGATAATCCCCAATACACTAGTAGCATATAGTGGCCTGCAGTTGTAAATTTAAACAATTAAACCATTACATTTCATTCTAACTGCATAAAAGTCAAAAGTAACTTAGGTAAATGCTGTATGCAGAACTTCAATTGTATCAGTGCAATAGTGCAAAAGCATATCACATGCATAGATACTGATGTTATATGGGAAGAAACATTTACATAAAAAATTAATTAGTCAACTATAACAGCATAGATAGCCTATCTTCAAGTCGGAAATTTCCGAGGAAACAATTACGCATTATTACTTGAATAGTGTCTAGACATATTTATTTTTTTTGAGAATGGTAACGTTAGTGTCTAGACATATTTGAGATGGCATCTACAGACTACTGGGACTGCAAATTGTTTTTCAGTATTATGATTCATTGCCTAGTTTCAAGAATAACTAGATCTCTATCAGTAACATCAGTAATAAAATAAAGGCAGCAGGAAGCAAGAATATATGTCACCAAGGAAAAGTGGGAAAAGATCTAAAACAATTTCATTGAATAAACTACATCTTAATGAAGCAGAACCAAGAGAGATGTTTTTCTTAATCTTTTTTTTTTTTTCCTTTTTGAAAAGGTATGAAGCAGTTCCCCCATCCTAAACTAGAGTTCTGACCAGCTTGCTCGTGCACTTCCCATTCATTAGTTTTCAGGAGATATTTGACTAGGTCTTTCTCTTTTATTTGCGAGGGCATAGGTATTTCTTAAGGTCAACTATATCAAATGACTTCTGTAAAGTTTCTAGGAACAACTCTTTTGTTTGATTTTCTCCAAAAAGTGTTTTACAACTCCATACTCTTCTAATAAAGGGCAGTCGCTGCACGCAGCCTCCCATGTACACGCATGGTCCAGGCTCATCCCAAGAGGATGTAATGTAGGCAGCCTACCCTAACACAAGCATCAGTGGCTAATTCAACGGCTAGGTCACATGTGTGTGCTTTACCCATTGCTCCAAGGCTCCCTATCAACTCCAAACTCTTTTAATATTCTCAAACAAGTAACAGACAGGAACAATTTATCAGAAGAGGGGTAGATCTAATATGGATTTCCATCAAGCACATAACTCTTGATAACCAGTTGAGATCTATCAATAGCCCCTCTACAAAGGAAGAGGAATTTACTGCTGAGGTTTTCATTCTTTAAGTTCTAAGTTCTTGTGTACCTTTTCTTTCAAGGGTAAATGGAACTTTATAGAACTACGCCATGGGGTTGGAAAACCAACAAAAAAAGCTATTTCTTGTAAAAACGTATGCATATAAGAAATGAAGAGCCTTTGTAGTCCTCTTGCAATTGAAGACAACAAGAAAAACTCTTTCGTCTAGTTTCTTCACTGTTGCCAAAAAGAACTTATCAAGCAGTCTTGTGATGATGCTTCTCCACAAACAGATTTTAGAGAATAAAAATATAGAAGATCCATATTTCTCCAGAATCCGTTTCCTTTTTTCAATTTTTTTTCCTTTTTTTTTTTTTTTGATAAGCAAGATCCATTCCTTTATATCAGCTGTTTATGTTCAACATATGTTGCTCGGACTCTTCAAAAGACCCGTGCCTGTTCCTCCAAAAATACACTACTATTGAAGGATCCGACACGCACCTGGCGACATTTTAGGAGAGTCCGAGCAACATAGTTTCAACTTCAATTGTCACAAATAATTGTAGCCATGCGCCTAAGATCTGGCTTAATCTTCCAATCTAAGCTTAGCACTGAGTAGAGCCTTCATAAACTTATGGTTTGTTCCTATCCTTTCCTTGTCTAATAAATGCCGATAAATCCTAGCCCTAGAAGGACATTCAAACTACACAAGTACTTCTATTAATTGTTCAAACTTACATCTGCTCCTTACATGAAGATAGCAGCTTCCTGTAGATCATGGTAACAACCTTCACTGACCCAAGGTGCTCATTTCGCAAATCTTTGTAACACCTTTGCTCCAGGTATTCAGTAATCTGAATCACATTGATCAGTAATTAGTATACACATATTAAGGAGACTCATGACACCAATAAAGCTTTACAAACATGGAAATTAATGAAACTTCTTAACTCCCAATACTACATAATGAAAATTCTGATACATGGGTGAAAATTCATGGCCACAATTTATCAGGATGAATATGACAAAAGGAGGTTTGTTTTAACACTTTAAAGAATTCACGGAGTGACTGAGCTCAGCTTTCTTACAGAGTAACCCCCTCATGGCTTAATTGAGGGAGCAGACCTAAAAAGACCTCTGTAGTAAAATAAAGCTATGGCAGACACTTCATGAGCGGCTTTTGAACTCTTATCTTAGAACATTACTGCAAATTTTGGAGGCTGAACTCCTACAAACTGCTTTCAATTTGTGATAAAACCATCCTCTCAAGTATGTACTCGTTATGGTTTAATTGCATAACGAAATGCATTTCCCGTTAAGAAAAAATCATTTAAAAGACTTGATTGCTACTTGTGAATGGAGAAGTACAATGTTGCCCACAGGACAGACATGCTTAAAAGTTAAAATACAAGAAGAGCACAAGAGAGAAACATTGAAGTTTTCATGAATCAGTTTTTCAACAAAACTTGAGAGGGTATTCTGTCCCAACTTCAAAAAAGGTTAATGTTTACCTTAGGTATGCGCAATGGGTTTCTGGAAGCATACTCACAAAGTTTTACAATCTTTCTATCATTTGGCCCAGCATCCTGCAATGCATGAGACAAAACAATAAGCATCAGAAGAAAACTGAAAATCCTATATGACATCAAAAGAAATATGGCGTTTGAGAGAAATAAACCTGTGATTTGGGGAAAATCTCTCCAAGGAGCTTCTTGTAGCGTTTAACAGGCTGTCTTGACCTTGCGCGCAATGATGGACAAAAGAAGCAGAGACTGCCGCATGCAGGCACTACTTTCCTTGACATCACCCCCATCTTCACCCCTCTGCAAATCCCTATACACCACTTTCACTTCAATCATCCAACTGTGGAAAGCAAAATTTCTAAAGCTTCTTGACCATATATATACAAATTCTAATATGATTATGCATTGCAGTATAAAATTATTAACTTTCTCTTCTTCTAGACTCTTATTTTTCTTGAGGTCTGCGTAATAAGAAACTACATCAAAAGAAAAAGCATCATGATTTCAAGCCCCTGCATCTCTACCTGCCAAAGTAGGAGGGTAAGGCCTGCGTATACTCTACCCCTAGACCCCACTTATGGGATTACACTTTGTATGTTGTTGTTGATTTCAAGTCCCACCTCTGCAAATCCCTTTCAGTTAAATCATCCAACATTCTAATATCATTATGCATTGCACTATAAATTTTATTAAACTTTTTTTCTTGATTGTCCGTAAATACCCGCAATTAGAAATTACATCAAAGAAAAACATCATGATTTAATCCGATGACCAAATTTTTCCTGCAAATTCCTATATATACAAATTCGTATATGGTCATAAATTTATTAACTTCTTCTTTTAGACTCTTGAGGGTCCGTAAATACCCCAATAAGATATTACATCCAAAGAGCATCAGGATTTCAACACAAAAGGAGATCACAGATAGCAAAAACCCAACAATAATCAAGAAATTGAGCAAAAAAAAAAACCCCACCAGTTGAAAATCCAAAATTTGGCTCTTTTGAGATCTAGATCCACACGCCCAATGAGCTGAAATGAAAAAAGACTCCAAAAAGCCCCTCAAAGATTGATTGAATGTCTTCTTCTTCCTTTTTTCTTTTTTGGCTGCAAATTGAACGAAATTGTCAAGCAATAACTGTTCTACCAATAATTGTGTTCTACTTTTGAAACAATAATTAATAAGATATTTAAGTTTTCCAACAAAAATTATTATTAAGTCAAAGGGGAGGGAAGAGGCTTGTAATTTTGATGAAACTCTCCCCCCCTTTTGAGGTTTTTCAATCCCTGAAAATTATTTACAGCAAAAAAATATATATATAATTGGAGAAATTATCTCAAAAGTAATTTATTCTGTATATTATGTGAAAAGATAAAAAAAACTATTCAGTATCTAAAGAAGCAATCTCTAGAAATAGTGTCACAAACTTACGGGGACAGGTTCAACCTGAACCAAATTAGGGGTTCTTTGTCAGTGAAATAATATGATGTACTTTTTACCCTGGCATAGAAGTCCAACTTGGACCAAATACTATAAGATCCATAAATACCGGCTATCACAAACATAGAGGTCCAACCGGGATCAAATTATATGATATTACAACTAATGTTAATGATGGTGTATATAAATTAAAATTTCATTGATAAGCTCTTGAAAATGAAATTCAAACGTATCGCTGTACATTATGTGAAAAGAAAAAAAAATATTCTTTATCTAAAGAAGGAATCTCTAGAAATAGTGGATGTCACAAACTTACAAGTGTAACGGACAGGTCCAACCTGGACCAAATCAACGATTCTTTGTCAGTGAAATAATATAATGTACTTTTTACTATGGCATAGAAGTCCAACTTGGACCAAATACTATAAGATCCATAAATACCGGCTATCACAAATATAGAGGTCTAACCGAGACCAAATTATATGATATTACAACTAACGTTAATGATGGTGTATATAAATTAAAATTTCATTGATAAGCTCTTGAAAATGAAATTCAAACGTATCGCTGTACATTATGTGAAAAGAAAAAAAAAATTCTTTATCTAAAGAAGGAATCTCTAGAAATAGTGGATGTCACAAACTTACAAGTGTAACGGACAGGTCCAACCTGGACCAAATCAACGCTTCTTTGGCAGTGAAATAATATAATGTACTTTTTACTATGGCATAGAAGTTCAACTTGGACCAAATACTATAAGATCCATAAATACTGGCTATCACAAACATAGAGGTCCAATCGGGACTAAATTATATGATATTACAACTAACATTAATGATGTTGTATATAAATTAAAATTTCATTGATAAGCTCTTGAAAATGAAAGTCAAACGTATCACATTAAGGTTTATCTAAATGAAATAGCTCCTTCAGTATCAGAAAAGTTAACACTGGTCATTGCCTTTTAATAACATATTTGTCAAGAAATAACATCATATAGTTAATCATACACTTTACACTATAGAGATAAAGTGATGAATAACAAAGTACCATTTGTCAAGCAATAACATCATATAGTTAATCATACACTTTATACTCTAGAGAAAAAGTGGTGAATAACAAAGTACTACTATAAATCTGCTCCTATTTAAGAAACGAAAATCATGTACGTAATAACTTTAAGAAATAATAAGATTTCAAAACATAGATATTGTACAATCAAAGTTTGAGGAATTATGCTTCTGATAGACAGTAATTGAAACATCTCATGATCTTAACACATTCATGATTTATACCTACGTACAATCAAATATGAACTATGCTAACGAACCAACAAGTGACTAACATAAAAGGGTTAAAGCCATGTTTAGACTTTAAACCGGTTTATTGTTACACCTCGGAAATTTCATGTTGTTATGTCGTAAGTAGACTAACGCGAGCTTAAGGTTAACATGAAGCTCTTACGACTATAAGAAGGGTACTTGGTAATTTTAGAGTGCATATGATAGGATTTCAAAGTTATAAGAATTGGTGAAACAAAGTTTGATAAGGACAAGTGAAGTATAAGTGGTGCTTAGGAAAGGTTTCGTAAACTATTGCATTAAGGATTGTTTGGTAATGCCTTGGAGAGGAGTTATAAGGATATTTAGATTGTTTAATGAAGTGTTAAACGAGTGCTAAGAAGGTTCCATAAGGGTTGAAGATCAAACGAAATGACAAGACCAGGTTCGGAAAAAGGGTGAGTTATACGACCCATTATACGGTCGGTATAACTTTATACGGTCCGTATAATATAACTTTATACGTTCCATATAATATAACTTTATACGGCCCGTATAATGGTCCGTATAACAGTCACAGTGAAGGGTCATCACTGGATGACTTATACAGTCACTTATACGGACCGTATAAGTGTCTGTATAATTCTGGACGGGCAGCTTTGTACTTTTTATAAATATAAGCCCCAAGTTCATATTTTTCATTTGCCATCTTCTCCACACCTCTCAAGAGCTCTAGAACATTCCATACGCCATACCAACATAAATTCAAGGTGAATCAAAGATCAAACACCAATAATCAAGGAAATCAAGTGCTTGGATGTTCATTAGGGTTGCTAGAAGCCAAGCATCTCTTTGGAATTGAAGTTGGGTTTCTCTCCAAGTAAAGTATTGCCATCCACAGCTCATCCCTACATCATTAAAGGTGAGTTTTATATTCATTTCATGTTTTTAAGAGTATTGAATGGTTGAATAACTTGGATTGGGGAAGGAAATGGAAAATGAAACTCAAATGTAGAAATAAGGGTATTCTTAAATAGTAGCTTGACATGAATTATGATTCTTAACATGCCATGAGTAAAATCTTGTTGTGAATGATGCAAATGGTGTTAAAGAAGTACTATATGAGAACGGATACGATATTGTGCCATAGTTATGGTTATGAATGATTTTGATAGGGAATGTTGAAGATTGAATAATGTCTAGCTTGACGAAGTTGTTGATTATAATATTGTGGGTGTTGTTATTGATGTTTGGGAGTTGTTTATTATGTGGAGGAAGTCATTGAAACAAAGGAGATACTGCCCAATTTTCGTTAGCTCTTAGATTGTTAATTGAGACCAAAGCATGTTTCTGGTTATCTAACCCTAGTACGAATTCTCTTGATTGTAGAATTGTGAATATTGGAGGGAAGCATTTAGTCGATAAAGCTAGAGAGACGTAAAGGTATGTAC
Organism: Lycium barbarum; assembly: GCF_019175385.1. Classification (NCBI taxonomy): domain Eukaryota; kingdom Viridiplantae; phylum Streptophyta; class Magnoliopsida; order Solanales; family Solanaceae; genus Lycium; species Lycium barbarum. Next base: position 75,981,253 of record NC_083342.1, on the reverse strand, counting down.
GGCTAGCCCCCTTCTTCCCAAGGCATGACTCTTACCTTACGATTTCCTCTGTATTTTCATGACTTCTTTATATTCTAAATGTGGAAAGTAAATATTCTTGAGGATTCCTTAAGAGAAAGAGATGAGATGTGTTCCATGATATTGATGATAATGATTCTATTTCTAAAGGCCCCAAAGTCATGAATTAATGCCTTTATGAGGTTTATGAGCTCATCCTATGTTTTCCTTAATGATATTCATTGTTGTTAGTTTCACCTCGTGTTACTAGTTCCTCCAAGGTGAGACATGACGATCATGATTGTTCCATAATATAATCGGAGGTTACCGACCTTATGTCACTCCGATAGGGTTATTGCTTTCACTTGAGCTCTTATGCATGCTTTATGATATGTATATGTATGATTACACCGTGCCTAGTTGGCCGGGCAGTTACCACTACGATAGGCGTAATGGGCAGCTATGATGATGATTACACCATGTCTGTATGGCATGGGCAGACACCACTAGTGGGCGACATGAGATGTTTACCCCGGACGCAGGCTAATGATGATCACACCGTACCTATATGGTCGGGCAGCTTATATGTGTATGATATGATATTATTTTTATTACAAAAGTTAGCATGCATGACTCTGCCTTAAGAGGCAATTAATTACAGGTTATCTCTTTATCTTACATTCTTGTATCTCTTTATCATGTTATTGTGTATGCCTTACATACTCAGTACATTGCTCGTACTGACGTCCTTTCTTTTATGGACGTTGTGTTCATGCCCACAGGTAGATAGGGAGAGGCCCGGATTCATCTTATACAGGAGCACTCCACTCCACAGGAGCTTATACATGAGCACTCCACTCTACAGGAGCTTATACAGGAGCACTCTACTACTCCGGAGGTGCAGCTTATTGATACATTCTTTTATGTACATATTCTCTTATGTCTCAGTACTCTAGTAGAGGCTCGTAGATGCATATGCGTGGGTAGTAGATGTCTCATGAATACCCCAGTGTATATTTTGTATATCATTTTTGGTAACCTCGCAGGCTGATGTGTGTGTATATATATATATATATATATATATGTTTTGTAAATGTTAATGACCATCTTATGAAGAGTTTCGTGTTGAAAATGATATATGTCCGGGTTGGGTACGATAGATAGCATTGTGAGTGGTGCTCGGTAGCCAGCTCCGGGTACCCATCATGGCCCACTAGGTGGGTCATGACAAAAGTGGTATCAGAGCAGTTCCGTCTTAGGGTGTGTCTACGAGCCGTGTCCAGTAGAGTCTTGTTTATGGGTGTGAAGCGCGCCACACTTATAAACAAGAGGCTGCGGGGCATTTAGGAATAATGATCGTCTTTCTTCTTCAATAGATCGTGCGATAGAGCTATAGTATAAGATTCCCCTTTTCTCTAAATGTGCGTTATGATTTCACCGATGACGGTAAAGAGAAAAGCCACAGCCGCCCAGAAGGGCAAGGCTACGACAGAAAGGAGGATGGAAAGGGAGCCACAAACGAATATAGAAGAAGGCGAATCCCATAATGAGGCTCCATCCCATACCTCTCATACTCTGCCTATTCTAGAAGAACGAGAAGGGGTCTTTACTCTAGCTCCTATGCCTCCAGTTTCTCCACCGGGTGCTTCGGGTCAAAAAATGACTGAGGCTATTCAGCTATTGACTCAGTTGGCTGCCGCTCAGGCTCAAAGACAGAGTACGGGCCCAAGTGATCATGCGGCTAATGCAAGGGCTCGTGATTTTATGAGTTTAAATCCTCTAGAATTTTTCGGGTCAAAGCCAGATGAAGACCCGCACGGCTTTATAGATGAGATATTGAGGACGCTGAGGATCATCCATGCTTCGGACACTGAGTCAGTGGAGTTGGCATCTTATAGGTTGCAAGATATAGCGGTTCTATGGTACAACAATTGGATTTCTTCAAGAGGGGAAAATGTGCCTCCCCCGGTTTGGCAAGAGTTCATAAAAGCTTTCCTCCGTCATTATTTGCCACCTGAAGTCCATCAGGCTAGAGCTGATAAATTCTTGAATCTTAAGTAAGGGAATATGAGTGCTCGAGAGTACAGCCTTCACTTTAATTCATTGGCTAGGTATGCCCCGATTATGGTAGCTGAGATGGGAGATAGAGTACATCGATATGTGAGTGGCTTAGGGCCACATTTGTTTAAAGATTGCTTGATAGCTTCACTATATGAGGGGATGGACATTTTCCGTATTCAGGTCCATGCCCAGAACTTAGAGGAGCAACGACAGCCGCACTGGGGTGAGCGTGATATGGATAGAGGGTATGGTAAGAGAGCTAGATCTGGGGGCGTTGGTAGCGAGTACAGAGGGGGTCAGAGGCAGCTATTTTCTCTGTGGGGACCCCTGGTGGGACCCTGTCCCTGGTGGCCCATGCATGCTTGACATGTCATGACATACTCAGGTATTGTACGTGAGAGGGTGCTTAGCCAGCTCGAGAATACACACTGCAGCGCCTCGAACCCGCGACCTTGAAGTCACCTTTACATTCCCCTGAGGGAATCGTCTCTTACCAGATGAGGCTCAATTGGTAAGAGACGATTCCCTCAGGGGAATGTAAAGGTGACTGCAAGGTCGCGGGTTCGAGGCGCTGCAGCGTGTATTCTCGAGCTGGCTAAGCACCCTCTCACGTACAATACCTGAGTATGTCATGACATGTCAAGCATGCATGGGCCACCAGGGCCAGGGTCCCACCAGGGGTCCCCACATTCTCGATACTCAGGCCAGTCTGCGACTAGTGTACCTCCTTGATTTGTGGGCAGGAGCGTTGACCACCCCATTTATTCAGGACCAGGTCAGAGCTCGAGAGTTTCGGGTACCCAGTTTGGAGGTGATTATAGTTGGAGGAGACCACCGATCCCACGATATATCCAGTGCGGTAGATTACATTCAGGTCAGTGTCGTCGAGGCTCGGATGCTTGCTATGCCTGTGGTTAGGTTGGGCATATGATGCGTGATTGTCCATCGATGGGTGGTAGAGTTGGGGCCCAGCCCACAGGATCAGTAGCTGGTTCTTCTTCATCCGTGTGCCCGATAGGGCAGACTCCCTAGACTTCAGCAGGCCGTGGTAGGGGCAGAGGGGGAGCATCAAGTTCAGGTGGCTCCCAGCCCCGCTTTAGCCGGACGCCAGGATCTTGAGTCCTTCCCAGATGTGGTTACAGGTATACTATCCATATTCTCCCATGATGTTTATGCATTGATTGATCCGAGTTCTACATTGTCGTATATTACTCCGTATATTGCTGATCGTATTGGGGTGAAACCCGAGCTAATAAAGCCTTTTGAGGTATCTACTCCTGTTGGTGACCCGGTAATAGCTAGACAAGTGTATAAAAATTGTGTGATTGTGGTATGTGATCGTCAGACTAAAGTTGTTTTGGTTGAGCCGGAAATGTTAGATTTTGATGTGATTATGGGTATGGCTCATTATGCTAATGTAGATTGCAGAACAAAAATAGTTCGATTCCAATTCCCGGGAGAGCCAGTCCTAGAATAGAAGGGTAACACAGCATCTCCAAGAGGTAGGTTTATTTCCTATCTTAAGGCAAGGAAAATGATCGCTAAAGGCTACATTTATCATCTAGTCCGAGTTCATGACATCGAAGTGAAGCCGTAGACTTTTCAATTCGACCCGGTAGTAAATGAGTTTCTGGATGTATTTCCAGATGAACTTCCAGGCCTTCCTCCAGAACGAGAAATTGATTTTTCTATCGATGTGTTGCCGGACATCGAACCCATATCTATTCCCCTTTATAGAATGGCTCCTGTGGAATTGAAGGAGCTAAAGGCACAACTGAAAGATTTGCTCGAGAAGGGATTTTTTAGACCCAGTTCATCGCCGTAGGGAGCACCTGTCTTATTTGTAAGAAAGAAAGATGGTTCTTTACGAATGTGCATCGATTATAGGCAGTTGAACAAGGTGAAGATAAAGAATAAATATCCGCTTCTAAGAATCGACGATTTGTTTGATCAACTGCAGGGTGCTAAGTAGTTTTCCAAGATTGATCTGAGATCGGGGTATCATCAAGTGAGAGTTAGAGAAGAAGATATTCTCAAAACGGCTTTCAGAACCAGATATGGCCATTATGAATTTCGGGTGGTGTCATTTGGGTTGACTAACGCTCTGACAGTATTTATGAATTTGATGAACAATGTATTCAGGCCTTTTCTAGATCTATTCGTGATCGTGTTCATTGATGATATTCTAGTATACTCACGGTTAGAAGCAGAGCGTGTAGATCATCTACGTACTATCCTTGGAATTCTTCGGACTCGTGAGCTATATGCTAAATTTTCAAAATGTGAGTTCTGGTTGAATTCAGTAACTTTTCTGGGCCACATTATATCAGCTGATGGTATTCGCGTAGATACTCAAAAGATTGAGACTGTGAAGACTTGGCCAAGGCCTACAACACTTACAGAGGCCCGTAGCTTTTTGGGATTATCAGGCTATTATAGAAGATTTGTGGAAGGGTTTTCCTCTATTTCAGCACCATTGACGAAGCTAACTCAAAAGTCGGCAAAATTCCAATGGACCGATGCTTGTGAGCGCAGCTTCCAGGAATTGAAAGATAGACTGACTTCAGCCCCAGTCTTGACACTTCCAAAAGGACCAGATGGTTATGTTGTTTATTGTGATGCCTCTGGTGTTGGGTTAGGTTGTGTATTGATGCAGCACGGCAGAGTTATTGCCTATGCTTCCAGGCAGTTGCGGAAACATGAAAAGAATTATCCGACCCATGATCTTGAATTGACTGTGGATATTCATGCGCTAAAAATATGGAGACATTACTTATACGGTGTACATGTTGATATTTATACAAATCACAAGAGTCTCCAATATATTTTCAAGCAGAAAGAGTTAAATCTACGACAGAGGTGGTGGTTAGAACTATTGAAATATTATGATGTGAGTATTTTATATCATCCTGGAAAAGAGAATGTGGTGACTGATGCACTTAGCCGCAAATCAATGGGTAGTCTATGTGATGTCCAGCCGGAGAAGAAAGAATTAGTCCATGAGCTCCATCAGCTAGCTAGCCTAGGAGTTCGCTTAATGGACTCGGGCAATACAGGAGTCACCGTACATAACCCAGCTGTCTCATCTCTAGATATTGATGTGAAAAAGCGCCAATGTGAAGATCCCAAATTGAACCACTATAGAGATACACTTCCTCAGAAGGAGAAGTCACCATTTGAGATTTCCGCAGATGGGGTTCTCTGGTACCGAGGCAGATTGTGTGTCCCGGATGTTGCAGGATTACGTCACCAGATTTTGGAAGATACCTTATGGTTTGTTTGTGTGCATATACGCATATATGTGTAAGATGGGCCGGGTCTAATCCTTTTTGGATTGGGCCTGGCCAAATAAAATTAAAAAAAAAAGGTCTGGGCCCAAATGTATATATATGTGTGTATATGCATGTATATTCATGTGTATACATATACATAGAGGGGTAATTTCGTCAAAATACTGTTATCAATTAATTTAATAAATAGCCAAATTAAAGAGTGCGAAAACTATTTAAATCCCTTTAATTATAGCTGTATTTTAAACTAATTAACCATTTCACAATATGAACAATGTAAAGATGAATTGATTGTTTCAATTGTAACCCTATGTAAAACATAACAAACAATTGGCCATTTCAATTATAGCTGCAATTAAATCATGCGATTAACATAAATTCAATTGTAACCAATTTTGGAAATAAATTGCTATCATAGCAAATAAATCATAAAATTGAGAGGTAATTGATTATCTATTTAATTGACCAAATTTCTTGATTTAGCAGAGTAAAATATTTATCAATTGACCATTAATAGTTTTTATTCAATTAATTAACTAATTGTTCCCACTATTTTTGAATTAAAATCTTGATAAACATGTTTGAAATTCTTAAAATATACCAAATATACAAGATGGCATACACTAATATATTGGATGATATTTTGCCAAATAAGATGGCAAAATGTCACCAAAATAATTTTGTAAAATCATTTTTGTCTTGTAAAATGTACATTTTACTTCGTTTGTGATTCAAGAACTCCGAATATTGGAGGTAAAAAATTAGATGTAAGCACTTTCATCAAGGAAGCTTTCCTAAATTCCCAATTAATAAGGGGGTTATAGTCGCTTGAAGTGAGACCTCGAGCAAACTCACTTGAAAACATTGTTACACCTCAAAACATTTCGCGTTGTTTGCGTCGTGAGTAAACTAACGTAAGCTCGGAGAGGTCATGGAAACCTTATAAGGTTAAGCAATACTCTTAAAAAGTGTTAAGCAAGTGTCTAAAGATTCTGGGATCGAGCAAATCGAAGAAAATAAGTTTGTCAAAAATTTGGGGAAAATTTGGCAGAATTTTGGATAGAAATTTTGGGTCAACTTCAGAGAGGTATATCTCCTGGGATATCAGGAGTTTTGATGTGTTACAAAGACTAAAATGAAGTTCGTCGAGTGTAGTTTCCAACGTAGCAAACCGTTCGTCAATACGACATCGGAGTAGGGAGTTATGGACATTTTAAAACGGACTGTCAGAAGCCTGCGAACCTACGAGAAAATTCTGGAAACTACTTAAAAGACCCACCAATTTCGGCCCATCAGCCCAACCCAATTTGGACTACTATATATACCCTCTTAAGTCACCTAAATCACTTAATTTTTCACCATTTCTATCACACCCCAATCCTGATAGGGTATGATGGGCACCCGACCCCTTACTCAGAGCCGAGCGAACCTACTGGTTCTCGTTATGTTCATAATCTTACTGGACTCTTAAATCACGAAATGAAATTGTTATATCCCGTGTTTTTGCATATTCGGAAAATTTGAAATAATTTTGACTTGTAACGAATGAGGCCATATGTGGACCTTACTTGGTATGAATGTGTCGGCTATGACAACATTGGTGTGGAAATACGGGAGGAGGCCAAGGGCAAAATTGGAATTTCAAAAATGAGTTTCGGGAATTATAAAAACAAGCTTCATGATTAATTGGGCTCAAAAAAATAAGAGAAAAATTAGGCCCAATTCCAAAGGGTTGGCCGGCCAAGTGGCTTGGCCCAAACCCATTTAATTAATCATGTGATTAATTATATATGAGGGATAAGTCTTCAAGAAGCTTCAAGAAATAAGAGCAAAAAAAAAAAAGTTGAGAGCAAAAAGGGCCAAGGGTTTCGGCCAAGAGGAAAATAGAAGAAAAAAAATTTAGTTCATCAATCTTTGATTCAAAAATACAAATCTTCTTGTATCTCTACTAAGTTCAAGATTCTCTACAAAGTGGTATAATTATTTTGGCAAGAAAGTGACTTTGGTGGCAAGGAGAAGTTTGGAGGAAAAGGTAAGAATTTATTCCTTTTTATCATATTATGATGGTTTGTTTATGTTGTAGTATGTTGAAATGAGTAGGAACTATGAAAATATGGAAGTTTGCAAAGTGGGTGTGTATGTGTTTATGTGGCCGTGTATGTGCAATGTTGTATAGATAATATGAGTTGAATTTTATGTTGTAATCTAGTTGTGGCTATGGTGGAATTTATATTGGAAGTGAAAGTTGAATGAATTTGGTTGAAATGAGATGTATGTCGTTATGGGGAATTTATGTGATTTTTATATGATTTTCGTATGATTGTGAAAATAAGAATTTAAATGTGAACTTTGGTAATTGTTGACGAATTTGGAAGAAAACAATGTAAGTTGGTAGTATTGTTGCATTCGTTGAAGTTTCGGATGGAATATGGAATTGGTGGAAATACTTGAATTCGTGAATGATGTTTGGAATGTTATTGGAATATGTTTGAATAACCTTGAGTTAGTGAATGAACATGAGAATAATGATATTAGCTTGATATGGTGAAGTTGGAATGGAAAGTGTCGTTTTATGTAAAAAGAGGACTATTTGTGATATAGTGTGTCTTATGATAATTGTTGATGTTGTTGGATTGTTGGGTTGTTGTTGTGGATATATTGGGCCGAGCTAAGTCTCGGGGATGCTATATGTATAGGGGAAATGCTGCCAAAATTTCGGTAGATAAACATGACTTTAAGTTGAACTCTTAGAAGCTATAACTCACAATTGGTAAATATGACCATTTGTAGATTTTGGGCGAAACGGGAATCGAATTTGAGCGAGCGTAAGGCGCAACTAAGGTATGTAAAGCTACCCCTTTTCTTCTCTTGGCATGTCCTAGGTGTACTAGATTCGGATTTAAGCCTCGTAGGTTATTCTGCTCATAGAAAAGCGAGTATGAATTTTGGTACTATTCATTCAGCACAATTGAATTATAGTCCTTAAGTTTTGTTGGAAAACTGTTCAAACATCCATAACCCGTACAGACGTGATCGGCTCGCTTTGAAACCTTCATGGATGACTCCATAGAGTCCAATGTTTGTAATTTATATCCGCCACCTCGACTTGACCCGAGGTGGGCCCACAAGTTCCGAAACTTCCTTCGTTTGTCTCACTTGAGCTATTCTTGTATGATATAAAAGTAAGTATTCTGATATTCTGGATAAGCTACTTACCTTCTGTATTTTTCCTGATATACGATTCTTGTGTGATGCATGATTCTGGCATATGTGATTTATGTTTGGAAAGTAATAAAGTTGGCATTTATATTATTGTGCGCACTATGTGATATTGACCGCTGGATTCTTGACCGCGGTGTGTGCGACATTGACCGCTGGATTCTTGACCGCGGGATGCCGCATTTGTGATGTTGACCGCTGGATTCTTGACCGCGGTGTGTGCGACATTGACCGCTGGATTCTTGACCGCGGCATGCCGCATTTGTGATATTGACCGCTGGACTCCTGACCGCGGTATCTGCGACATTGACCGCTGGACCCCTGACCGCGGTATGTCGGGTTTGGGATGCTAACCACTGGACACTTGGTCGCGGTATGTGTGATAGTGACCGCTGGACTTTTGGCCGCGGTAATTGTGTGTTTGATTTTCTGTGTGTATGAGACGGAAACGTTTTTCAAAAGAAAGCAAAGTATTTTGGCATTTTGATTGCCGTATTTGTCTTCCGGAACCTTTTATGTATGATTTGTACGTCAGATGCAACACTTTGGTATTCTGGCTATTGTGCTCACCTTCTGTACATTTTATTTCGGTTATGTCTTCGTTTTCTGTACTTCATGCTTTGCATACTCAGTACATCTTTCGTACTGACCCCCTTTCTTCGGGGGCTGCGTTTCATGCCCGCAGGTACAGATTCACGTTTTGGTGACCCACTGGCGTAGGATTTCCCTTTTGCGGTTCGGAGTGCTCCCTTTGTTCCGGAGCCGACGTTTTGGGTACATACTCTTCCGATGTATATGTTTATGTTTATTTAGGGTACGGCGGGGCCCTGTCCCGCCATCTGATTCTGTTGTTCCGTGTTAGAGGTCTGTAGACATAGACGTGGGTAATGTACAGTTTTGTTTGGGCGCGTTGTGTGAATTGTGTTTGGGCGGCCCATCCGCCGTGGCAGCCCTATCGGCCGCGTGTATGTATGCTTTGGTAAGTTATGTATAGTATGATAGCCTTGCCGGCTTCTGTGCAGTATATATGATTGTAGGCACCAGTGTGGAGCCACGTCTGATATTTATTTGTGTACGAGTCGTCTGTATGCTGGATCTGGTAAATGAGCGCGTAGGGGTGCCCAGTTCGGGCACTAGTCACGACCTACGAGGATGGGTCGTGACAGAAATGCATAATGAAAGCTTTTAAAAAACATTCTCTTTTGTCGTTCTCAAATCAAGTAAAATGTATAATCATATGAAATTGTAACGTAATGCATAATGATACATCGGATTGCAGAGCCGCTTACAAGACTGACATGCTATATACGTGACTCTGTCTGCAAAGTCTTTAACATAAATCAATATACCATAACACAGATACTCTGACTCGGCAACACTCCGGAAGGAAATGGAGCTCGCCAATCCCGCTGGAACACCTTCTAGCAATATCCTCTACTCACTGTATACACCTGCGTGGCATGAAACGCAGCGTCCACAAGAAGAGACGTCAGTACGAGCAATGTACTGAGTATGTAAGGCATGAACAGTGACATAGTAAGGAATACCGAACATGGAAAAATAATATAATGGACGTATGGGGATAAAGTAATATAAAAGAGATCAACCTGTGCCTCTGAATGCCCTTTTAAGGCGAATGTCATGCGTGCTTAGCTTTTTAAGAACTTTTCCATACATATCCATAGATAACATACATACATATGCATTCACATACACTTACACTTACTATACATACAACTGTCATATCCGTACCCGGCCCTTTCGGGACTCGGTATTATCCGTACCCGGCCCTTTCGGGACTCGGTGTTATCCGTACCTAGCCCTTTCGGGACTCGGTGTTATCCGTACCCGGCTCTTTCGGGACTCGGTGTTATCCGTACCCGGCCCTTTCGAGACTCACTGTTATCCCCAACTGATCTGTGGGATGCAATGCATACATACATACATACATACATACATAAAAAATACATAAATGAAACCAACATCATTAGCATTACCATTGTCACTATATCATTCCTTAAAAGATCAACCATCGCGAGATGAAATCGGCGATGTCACGGGAGTCTCGAGAATCATGAACTTAGGTAGCACTGGAAATAGAATCGTTATCATCGCTATATCTTACCTCGAAGGAACAAGTAACATGAGGTGAGACCATCAACAATAAGTACGGTTAAGGGATTCATAGAATAGCTCAATATTCTCATATCGTCATTGAAATCATAAACTTGGAACCTTTAAACATAAAATCGTTCTCATCATAGTCATCATAATAATATTCTCATTTTTGACATCGTCGTTGTCATTGAAAAACATACTCATCGTTGTTATCATAAGAACTCACATAATCACAACCTTTGGTTTGGAAAATACGAATATTTTGGAAAACATTTATGGGTTATCAGGAAGGAAATCATGCCTTGGAATCCTAGACTTTTAACTTTTGATAACAAGGAAAATATGGAGATATTTATGAAATCATAACGTAAGAATCATGCCTTTGAATGAAAGGGATGAGCCTTAACATACCTGTTCGACCTCCTATTAGCTACGCTTATTTGTCCAAGCTCGCAAGTCTACATTTAAGAGGATTTACACAATCATTAGACTCATCGTTATACGCTTGTCTTGGTCCTTCAAATATATTCATTTATAATCTGCCGAAATTTCGGCAGCATCTCCCCTGTTTATATGACTAGCCCAAAATTACAATTCAGCAACCAATCAACAACAACAACAATACCAACATCAACAACACTATTATCCATACCAATATATTCCATAAACATCCCACACGATGTTTTTCAACATACAACAACAACATACACTTTCTTCCATCCCAATCAAGGAGTATAATCTCATCAACACACCAACAATGTTAGATACCATTTTTATACGCATAAATCATCCCATCCACATGGCCACAACATGCTCAAAGCAACCCATAAACACAACAACTACAACATAACACTTTATGACCTTTCCTCCATAACTATTTTCATTTTTAAGGCTTGCTAGACCTTCAAATAAACTCAACATAAGAGATGGGATGAATAACATACCTTATACTTGAAGAAACTCAGCCACATCAATTTTCTCCAACGCCACACTTAAGTAGAAGCAAGAACAATCACCTTTCACGGACTGATTTGGTGTAATCGTGTTAAATTCTTTATTTATCGGACTATAATGTTTGGGGGAGGTGTGGAGAATTTTCTAGGACCTTTGAGAATGTTATTTGCTGAAAAAAAAAACGGGTTGATGGGGGTATTTATACCCCCACTAGGTCGGTTCCACCGACTTACTCATGTGGGGCCCGCGGAGCCATTTTGGTAGCTTAGAGTCTCGATCTTAAAATGGTCATATCTTTTGATTCCGATGTTTTATGAGGGCCCACGACCTACGGTTGAAAATATCTTTCAATTATATATAACTTTCATTCTTTGTGTTTTTCCAAATTCCAAACTTATAATAGCGTTTTGGCCCCTCCAAGTCAGGTCATCCGAAAACGTATCTTTAAATCATCCTTTTGGAGGGCTTATGCCCATATTTGGCTTAAGGGTCCTTCTTAGGACTTGCTAAACTTCACATGTACTACTCATATATCTCTTCATATGTCCTTTATAAAATCCCGACATGTGGGCCCCACCTTAACTTATGGTTACAAGGGCTATCATCGAGTAACGTGTTAACTGATTTACTCCATAATCTCCAAATGTCATATATATATATATATATATATATATATATATATATATATATATATATATATATATTCTTATGCTCAGATAATATAATATTCATCCCTAATCCTTGTATAACTTTGCTCTCCCTTGAGCTCATACTAAGCCGTCCACAGTCTTGGTAACGCGAAATTTTTCGGGGTGTAACAATTTCTCATCTCCACACCTCTCTAGAACCTCCCACAACATTCATCCAATATCCAAACCCCCCTAAACATATCCCAAATCCTCTAGAACATTCCTCCAACTTCCACAATATGCACACATATTCCTACAAGTCTATATGACTATTTTGGTCATTTTTATTACATTTTTAACATAGCCACAAGTCCTAGAAACCTCTCCAAACATATTCCAACATATTTCCAAGCCCAAACCAAGGATCAAAGTGAAGATTAAAGTGGTTAAGGGTTCCAAGTGAGGTCTACACTTGTCTCCTCTTCTTGAAGATGTTTGGGTAAGTATTTTTAAGGTGGAGTAACCATGGAATTGAAGTGTTCTTGAATTTTGAGGTAAGATTTCATCTTAGTTTCATGTTTATGAGTTTGTTTGGTAATTATGTTAAGATTTGAGGAGAAGAAAATTAGAGGAAAAGTTCAAATATGCATTTGATGATATTTTGAGTTGTGACTTAACTTGAGTTATAATTATTAGTATGTTTTGAGCATAATCTTGTTATGAAGGATAATAATTATATTAAGGAATTGTCGTATACGAGTGTATAAGGGGTTGTATGAAGTTGTTGTTATGGATTGATTATGAAAAGAAGTTTTAGGATTAAATTGAGTATAGTTTGAATGTAATCTTTTGATTATGGAATTGTTGATGTTTTATTGTGCTTTGGGAGTTGTTTTGAGGATTGGAGGGAGTAGAAGATATAGGGGAGATGCTGCCCGAATTTTGTCAGATTCTAAAAAGGGTTTAATTTGAAGACTTAAGATAAGCATACGACAATAAGCCTAACAATAGTATGAATGGTTTTATATGTAGATTGCGAGACCGGAAGTAGGTTGGAAAGTCGAGAAGTGAACTGCCAGGTATGTTAAGGCTGTTCCTTCTTTTCTTGGCATGATTCCATATATGGTAGGAGCGTAAAGAACCTTATGACTAGAGATTTGTCAAAGTAGAGCTTGTCATATTGTGGCATAGTTCCGAGTGTTATGTTGTTCTTTCTGAGGGGCCATATCCCCTCCCTATGTCCTTGAGTTTACAGAGAGACAGAAGAGACATGTTATAGTATCAGTGTTTTTCAGCATGTGCATGATATACATATATATTTTTCTTTAGCCTGGCCACTTGGTCAGTGAGACATTTTCTTTAGCCTGGCCACTTGGTCAGTGAGACAGATTGCTTGGCCAACGGGTCAGTGAGACAGATTACTTGGCCTACGGGTCAGTGAGACAGAGATGCCTGGCCTACGGTTCAGTGAGACAGAATGCCTAGCCTATGGGTCAGTGAGACAGAATGCTTGGCCTACGGGTCAGTGAGACCGAATGCCTGGCCGACGGGTCAGTGAGACAGAATGCCTGGCCTACGGGTCAGTGAGATTTTTCAGTTGCCTGGCCACTTGGTCAGTGATATTTTTCAGTTTCCTGGCCACTTAGTTAGTTAGATATGTAATAGCATTATATTGCATTTCATATGAGGCAGTTCAGGTGAGATATTCAGGGCATTCTTTGGCCTCAAGATTGTATTGTTTTCCGTTCAGTTTCAGTTATCCTTTGCCTTACATACTCAGTACATTATTTCGTACTGACATCTTTTTTGATAGGGCCTTGTCCTGTCCCTTCTACAGCTCGTACTCCATAGAGGTCTGTAGACAGTTGTATGTAGTTGGGATGTTATGTAGCCTTGTCAGCTCTTATTTTTGTTGTACAGCATACGTAGCGGTCTAGTCGGCTTGCACTGTATCCTTAGCACGTATTTATATATATATATATATATATATATATATATATATATATATATATATATATATATATATATATGCGTTGGTTGTGAGTTTTCAATACAGAGTGTATGGTATTATTCTTACAAGAGATGGTATAGCTTAGTTATAAGTTATTTATGGGCCACCAGGCTGCTCGGTGAGATGCAAGTACGAGATTAGGGGTGCTTGGTCAGTAATGGTCGGGCACTCGTCATGACTCCTCGGCTTGGGTCGTGACAGAAGTGGTATCAGAGCAGTTCTGTCCTAGGGTTGTCTACAGATCGTGTCCAGTAGAGTCTTGTTTATGGGTGGGAAGTGCGCCACACTTATAAACAGGAGGCTGCGGGGCATTTAGGAATCATTGACCTTCCTTTCTATCTTAGATCGTATAATAGAGCCGGAGTCTAGGAAAGATCGTTCCTGACTCTCTTTTCCTGTAGGTAAGTGTTGATTGATATAGATGAAGAGGTCAGCTTCTGATAGTGTGGGTGCAAGGAAGGCCCCCAGGGTAAACTCCGGACCATGGGAACTAGGACCGATTAGGAGGAGTCTTAGTTACTCCATTAAGACAGATCCTTCTGAGGATATTGAGACGATTCCCCCAGAGCCTGTGACTTCTATGGAGGAGGATCCGTTAGAGGATAGCTATAAGATGTGTTATGCCCCGTACTTTCGCATGTTCGGAAAATTCGAAATAGTTATGATTTGTAAGGAATAAGGTCACATGATGATTTGAAGTAAGATATGTGTGCGTTGTTCATGAAGAATATTGATGTGGAAGTGTTGAGGAAGGCCAAGGGCAAAATTGAAATTTTGGAAATTAGTTTCGGGAATTACAAAATTTGATCCATAAGTCATTAGGCCAAAAAACAAATTATTAGAAGGCCAAGCCCAACCCATGAAGGGTGGCCGGCCATGGCCTTGTTTGGCCCAAATTTAACAAGTTGGTCATGTGATTAATCATGTGACCAACTAGTTAATAAAAAGGGGCAAGGCTTGTTAATTTTCTAGAATTTTCAAGACAAGAGAAAGAGAGAAAAACAAAAGAAAACCAAGAACACTCAAAGGGGCCATTTCGGGTTTGGCCATAGGAAATTCACCCCTCAAAATCTTGCTCCAAAAATTGTTTTCTTGTTATATTCCTACTAATTCAAGGTCCCTCTACAACTTGGTATAATTATTTCGGAAGATCGCCCATTGGTTTCGTCGTTTGGATAATTTGGTGGAGTGAAGAAGCTTGAAGAGGAAGGTAAGAATTCATCCCTTCTATTTATGTTATGAAGGTTTGTTTGTGTTGTAGTATATGTAAATGAGTAGAATGTATAGAAATATGGAAGTTTGCATGGCGGAAGTGCATGTGTGCAAGTGGCCGAATATATGTAGTGTAGGTATGTTGAATTTTAAGTTGTATTATAGTTGTGGTTAATGTGAGTTTGTACTGGAAATGAAAGTTGAATGAGAGTTGAATAAAGTTGAAAGTTGTATGTTGGCCGTGGCTTATATGTAAGGGAAATGGTGATGGAGTTGTTTTGTTTAATAAGTTAGTTGTGTTATTGTGATCCTTATAATGTTAATGAAGGCAAAATGGTTTAGGTTGGTGTTGAAATGAAATGTAGAAGGTTATGCCATTTTGGAATGATTTTATGTTATTGTGATAATGAAGATGTTAAGGTGCAAATTAGGATTTTGGTTGATGAACTTGGAAGGTGGAAATGTGTTATGAATAAGTAGGTCAAAAACTAGAAGTGTTGGGTGAATTATGGTTTCGATGAAAAAAATTTGTATATTTTGCGAATAAGATGGAAAACCATATGTAATGCCTCTAAATGGTGTTGGGGTGATCTGGATGAGTAAATAAGTAGGAAAACATCCATGTTGGGTTAAAAATGTGAAGTTTGTTGCAAGTCGTCGCTTATGCATAAAGATGACTATTCATGTTAGTATGTGATTCTAGCCAATTGTTGATGTTGTTGTGGTTGTGGTTGTTGATATTTGAGCCGAGTTAAATTCTCGGGGTGTCACATTTATAGGGGAGGTGCTGCCGAAATTTCGGTAGACAAGTAGTAAACCAAGGTTGAAATTTGAAGTCTCATGAATAGTAACTGGTAAAAGTGACCATTTGCAGATTTTTGACGAAACGGGATCGGAGTTTTGACAAGCGTAAAGGGCAAGAAAGGTATGTAAAGCTATCCCTATTCTTTCCTTGGCATGTCCTAGATACACTAGGCTTGAATTTGGACCTCGGGGACAACTCTACTCTTCGGAATCCACGTCTGAAATCTTCCCCTTTTCTTTCAGTAGAATTGAATTGGTTAGGTTCCAAACGACTAGAAAAGTGATCTAAACCTCCAAAACTGAGCCCTCGTAAATGATATTATAAAGTTTAGCATACGTAATTTACGTCCGCCACCTCAACTGACTGAGGTGGGCCCACTATTCCCGATTTTACCTCTTTCGTATCTATGACTTGTCATCGAGCGGCTTTCGAAGAAATGTTTTAACTACCAAATAAAAATTATTTTAAATAATCCCTTAAGTCCTATAAACTAATTTGGAACATGAAAACGATCGTAGAAATATTATTTCTCCGTACTCCATCATGACATCCGAAATATACTTATTATGATTCTGTCCGATTTCACTATTTCGATTGGTCATCTGATATGTCTTATTGAGTCTCTGGGAACGTATGATATTTTGTATTGCATTTAGTTTCTCACTACTCCACTCGTGGATGCCTCAATGCTTCCTTCACTGAGCCCGGGCCAGGATATGTTATCAAGCGTATTCCATTGCATTGTTCGCCGTGCCTCGATGTGAGGGGGCAGGTATGACACGTACATGGGTCCGGAGTATGATGTGCCATGTACATATATTTTGATATCTGATGATGTGATGTGGTATGGCCGTTTGGTATGTTATGATGTGTTTCGGAGATATTCCCTACTCTGAAGTATGATGTGTTATGGCGCCGGAGACGGGGGCGCCCATGTTCTGTTCACCGAGTCCCATAGCGGGGCCGGCTTTGGCATATGTTTTCCGCATGCATTACTTATGACTTTTGATATGAAATTTTTGATTTCCTATGTATCTTGTTCATTCTCCGTACATTCTGTTCTGTCTTTAATTTTATTTATTACAGTCTCTGCTTTACATACTCAGTACATTTTCCGTACTGACCCCCTGTTCTTCGGGGGCTGCGTTTCATGCCACGCAGGTACAGACGCACGTTTTGCTGACCCGCCGGCCTAGGTTATCTGCTCAGCTGCTTGAAGTGCTCCTTTGTCCGGAGCCATATTTTGGTACCGACCTTTCTGTTACATATGTATATGTTCATTCAGGGGTGCGACGGGGCCCTGTCCCGTCTTATGATTATGTTTTCGTTCTGTAGAGGTCTGTAGACATGTGATGTGGGTTGTGTATATGTTCTGTGTATTTTGCATACGTTGGGGTTGTTTATATATTTTGTGACGGCCTTATCGGCCATTGTGCGTTATATCCACTCCTATACGCTATTTAGCGATGTCATTTAATTATTACAGCTGCTTATTCTGTTATTATGCGAATTTGGGATAAGGGTACGTAAGAGTGCCCAAATTGGGCACAAGTCGCGGCCTACGGGGTTGGGTCGTGACAGAAGTGGTATCAGAGCGGTTAGTCCTCGGAATGTCTACAGACCGTGTCTAGTAGAGTCCTGTTTATCGGTGTGTCGTGCACCACATCTATAAACAGGAGGCTACAGGGCATTTAGGATCCTACCCTTCTTTCTTATCTTAGATCGTGCGATAGAGCTGTGCTATTAGGGTGACCTCTTTCTGACCGATTGTTATGTTTACAGTGATGCCTCTGAAGAAGGCGACGGCTGCCCAGAAGGGCAAAGCGGTGGCAGAAGCAGGAGAGACTAGCCAGGCCCGGAGAGTTACCAGGGCCCGTACCCAGCTTGAGCCGGAGGCTGTGCCCCCGACAGCCAGTTCTGCTACGCCGCCAGTATCAGATGGAATTAGAGCAGCACCAGTTACAGATCAGAGGGCGGCCCCACCGCCAGCCCCCAGAGCTCCAGTACTTGAGCCTCCAGCTCCACAGCTAGGAGCGGAGGACAGGGCTATGCGAGATGCGGTTCAGTTGCTGACTAGGCTGATAGCGGAGCAGGTTCATAGGCATGGATTTGGGGGTGACCATGTAGACCGATATGAAAGTTCGAGGGCCCGTGAGTTCTTGACATGTAGTCCACCAGAGTTCTTCGGGACAAAGCCCGAGGAGGATCCAGAGGAGTTCATTAGAAAGATGCGGCGCACCCTACATTTGATTAAGGCTTCTCCGACAGAGTCAGTCGAGTTGGATTCGTACCAGTTGTATGATGTAGCAGCTAATTGGTACGAGTCTTGGTAGCTAGCCAGAGGCGACGGCGCTCCCCCAGCAGTCTGGGATGAGTTTTCTGAGGCCTTTCTTGGCCATTTTCTGCCTCCGGAGCTACGGCGGGCTAGGGCCGACAGATTTTTGCTATTAAGACAGAATGGTAGGAGTGTCCGGGAGTATAGCCTGGAGTTTGACTCGTTGGCCCGATATGCACCTGCTGTGGTAGCCACTATGGCCGATAGGATGCACCGGTATATTATGGGACTAGATGATTATTTGATCGACAGTTGTTTGGTATTGGCTGCTCAGCCCGGTATGGATATTGCCCGTATACAGGCACATGCCCAGGGCATGGAGGACCGGCATAAGGTGCGTCAGCCTGATAGGAGTCAAGACGAGAGCCGGCCCAAGAGGGCCAGATCGACTGGGTATTCTGGAGAGTTTCGGAGTACGCAGCCTCAGCAGCAGCAGCAGTTCAGCAGACATCCCTCCCAGTCGGCACCGAGTATACCTTTACAGGTTTCAGGTAGGAGGGTTGATAGCCCAGGGCATTCAGGGATAGGCCAGAGCTCCAGGATTTCGGGTTCACGGGCGGACAGAGGTTCTGGCCAGTCGAGGCCACCTATGCCTCAATGTTCTTATTGCGGGAGGCACCACCCTGGAGAGTGCTATCGTGCCACAGGTGCCTGCTTTGAGTGTGGCCGTCAAGGCCATACTGTGAGAGAGTGTCCATATAGAGACGGCCCGGGTGGTATGGCTCAGCCTATGGGGTCAGATGTGGGTTCATCATCTCCATCTGTGGCTATGCGCCCCACGGGGCAAGGTACACCGACACCAGCAGGCCGCGACAGGGGCCGTGGCGGAGCTTCCAGTTCTGGCGGTCCTTCGAACCGCATCTATGCTCTAACTAGTCGACAGGACCCGGAGGCGCCACCAGACGCGGACGCAGGTATTTTATTGATCCTTTCTTGGAATATACGTATGCATTGACAGGTTCAGGCTCCATTTTGTGGTATATTTTTCCCTCCTAATTATTGATAGAATCTGGATAAGATTCGGAGCGGTAGGGTCGAGAGAGGTAACTATTTCTACGGATAAGAAGATGAATGCTGCGAATTTAAAGAACTAATTCAGTAATTCCTTAAGTTAGAGAAATAAAAGACCCTCTTTGAACCGGAGTGGGACCCACTAAGAAAACTTTTTGAAAATTTGTTAAAACCCCGACCTGCCTCAGATTACGTGACAAAGCTCGTGCGGGGTAGTAGACGCGATTATCTCAGTACTAACGTACCAAATTTCACTAAAGTTCCGAGGTTAAGTGTGCTAGGGCCAGAGAAATTCTGGGATGGGTGACCCCCCTGGGAAGTGAACTAAAATCTTCACAAGGGTAGGTATGAGAGACAACTGGGCCATTTGGGGTAACCCAAAGGAAATTAGAATGTACCAAACGGTTAGAAACCCTAAATAGGTCGGGTAGGCTAAGGTGGACTCGGCCGCCGAAGAAGCAGGAAGTGTGACACAGTTCTGGAATCAGAATAAGTTTGAATAGTCTGTGAAGATGTATTGTAAGTGAAATGGTAGTAAGTGTGTACGTACGCAAGTGACATCCCAGTTATGACTGTGCTGACCGGCAGGTGGACCCCAGTAGTCAATGTTGCGGTA
Source organism: Lycium barbarum (assembly GCF_019175385.1). Lineage (NCBI taxonomy): Eukaryota > Viridiplantae > Streptophyta > Magnoliopsida > Solanales > Solanaceae > Lycium > Lycium barbarum. Next base: position 75,960,995 of record NC_083342.1, on the reverse strand, counting down.
TACGCAAAACGTTGACTGAACGGAATTTAAGAGATAAACAGAAACATATGGTATAGATATTACAAGTAGACAGATACTAGTCCCACCACTAGTTAAGACTGGAAAGTCTCAGTACAACGATGTTCGGGAATGGAAAGAAAGCAAGTACAAAAAGGAAATAACAATTGTAACGTTTGGAAAAAAAAAATCTTGAAGGAAGGAAAGAGACCTTACCCGAAGTATCCCAATACCCATAAGGTCAGTTGAACATTCGAGGACGAATGTTTTTAAGGGGGGGAGGATGTTATGCCCCGTACTTTCGCATGTTCGGAAAATTCGAAATAGTTATGATTTGTAAGGAATAAGGTCACATGATGATTTGAAGTAAGATATGTGTGCGTTGTTCATGAAGAATATTGATGTGGAAGTGTTGAGGAAGGCCAAGGGCAAAATTGAAATTTTGGAAATTAGTTTCGGGAATTACAAAATTTGATCCATAAGTCATTAGGCCAAAAAACAAATTATTAGAAGGCCAAGCCCAACCCATGAAGGGTGGCCGGCCATGGCCTTGTTTGGCCCAAATTTAACAAGTTGGTCAAGTGATTAATCATGTGACCAACTAGTTAATAAAAAGGGGCAAGGCTTGTTAATTTTCTAGAATTTTCAAGACAAGAGAAAGAGAGAAAAACAAAAGAAAACCAAGAACACTCAAAGGGGCCATTTCGGGTTTGGCCATAGGAAATTCACCCCTCAAAATCTTGCTCCAAAAATTGTTTTCTTGTTATATTCCTACTAATTCAAGGTCCCTCTACAACTTGGTATAATTATTTCGGAAGATCGCCCATTGGTTTCGTCGTTTGGATAATTTGGTGGAGTGAAGAAGCTTGAAGAGGAAGGTAAGAATTCATCCCTTCTATTTATGTTATGAAGGTTTGTTTGTGTTGTAGTATATGTAAATGAGTAGAATGTATAGAAATATGGAAGTTTGCATGGCGGAAGTGCATGTGTGCAAGTGGCCGAATATATGTAGTGTAGGTATGTTGAATTTTAAGTTGTATTATAGTTGTGGTTAATGTGAGTTTGTACTGGAAATGAAAGTTGAATGAGAGTTGAATAAAGTTGAAAGTTGCATGTTGGCCGTGGCTTATATGTAAGGGAAATGGTGATGGAGTTGTTTTGTTTAATAAGTTAGTTGTGTTATTGTGATCCTTATAATGTTAATGAAGGCAAAATGGTTTAGGTTGGTGTTGAAATGAAATGTAGAAGGTTATGTCATTTTGGAATGATTTTATGTTATTGTGATAATGAAGATGTTAAGGTGCAAATTAGGATTTTGGTTGATGAACTTGGAAGGTGGAAATGTGTTATGAATAAGTAGGTCAAAAACTAGAAGTGTTGGGTGAATTATGGTTTCGATGAAAAAAATTTGTATATTTTGCGAATAAGATGGAAAACCATATGTAATGCCTCTAAATGGTGTTGGGGTGATCTGGATGAGTAAATAAGTAGGAAAACATCCATGTTGGGTTAAAAATGTGAAGTTTGTTGCAAGTCGTCGCTTATGCATAAAGATGACTATTCATGTTAGTATGTGATTCTAGCCAATTGTGGATGTTGTTGTGGTTGTGGTTGTTGATATTTGAGCCGAGTTAAATTCTCGGGGTGTCACATTTATAGGGGAGGTGCTGCCGAAATTTCGGTAGACAAGTAGTAAACCAAGGTTGAAATTTTAAGTCTCATGAATAGTAACTGGTAAAAGTGACCATTTGCAGATTTTTGACGAAACGGGATCGGAGTTTTGACAAGCGTAAAGGGCAAGAAAGGTATGTAAAGCTATCCCTATTCTTTCCTTGGCATGTCCTAGATACACTAGGCTTGAATTTGGACCTCGGGGACAACTCTACTCTTCGGAATCCACGTACGAAATCTTCCCCTTTTCTTTCAGTAGAATTGAATTGGTTAGGTTCCAAACGACTAGAAAAGTGATCTAAACCTCCAAAACTGAGCCCTCGTAAATGATATTATAAAGTTTAGCATACGTAATTTACGTCCGCCACCTCAACTGACTGAGGTGGGCCCACTATTCCCGATTTTACCTCTTTCGTATCTATGACTTGTCTTCGAGCGGCTTTCAAAGAAATGTTTTAACTACTAAATAAAAATTATTTTAAATAATCCCTTAAGTCCTATAAACTAATTTGGAACATGAAAACGATCGTAGAAATATTATTTCTCCGTACTCCATCATGACATCCGAAATATACTTATTATGATTCTGTCCGATTTCACTATTTCGATTGGTCATCTGATATGTCTTATTGAGTCTCTGGGAACGTATGATATTTTGTATTGCATTTATTTTCTCACTACTCCACTCGTGGATGCCTCAATGCTTCCTTCACTGAGCTCGGGCCAGGATATGTTATCAAGCGTATTCCATTGCATTGTTCGCCGTGCCTCGATGTGAGGGGGCAGGTATGACACGTACATGGGTCCGGAGTATGATGTGCCATGTACATATATTTTGATATCTGATGATGTGATGTGGTATGGCCGTTTGGTATGTTATGATGTGTTTCAGAGATATTCCCTACTCTGAAGTATGATGTGTTATGGCGCCGGAGATGGGGGCGCCCATGTTCTGTTCACCGAGTCCCATAGCGGGGCCGACTTTGGCATATGTTTTCCGCATGCATTACTTATGACTTTTGATATGAAATTTTGATTTCCTATGTATCTTGTTCATTCTCCGTACATTCTGTTCTGTCTTTAATTTTATTTATTACAGTCTCTGCTTTACATACTCAGTACATTTTCCGTACTGACCCCCTGTTCTTCGAGGGCTGCGTTTCATGCCACACAGGTACAGACGCACGTTTTGCTGACCCGCCCGCCTAGGTTATCTGCTCAGCTGCTTGAAGTGCTCCTTTGTCCGGAGCCATATTTTGGTACCGACTTTTCTGTTACATATGTATATGTTCATTCAGGGGTGCGACGGGGCCCTGTCCCGTCTTATGATTATGTTTTCGTTCTGTAGAGGTCTGTAGACATGTGATGTGGGTTGTGTATATGTTCTGTGTGTTTTTCATACGTTGGGGTTGTTTATATATTTTGTGACGGCCTTATCGGCCATCGTGCGTTATATCCACTCCTATACGCTATTTAGCGATGTCATTTAATTATTACAGCTGCTTATTCTGTTATTATGCGAATTTGGGATAAAGGTACGTAAGAGTGCCCAAATTGGGCACAAGTCGCGGCCTACGGGGTTGGGTCGTGACAAGACGGACCCGTCAGAGGGTTCGTATGAGAGACCAGTGTATCAGGAGGTTCCTGAGGCTACAACAGATTTGGCCCCTCCAGTTTCCCCTATGATTGAGCATTACGTCAGAGCAGCCACAATTGTAAGTGTTACGGAGTATTCTAGCCCTCAGTCTTAGCCTTCAGTTAATCAGGATTTACCAGAGCATTCACATCCTTCGGACTATGATGGGGGAGATAAGGAGGGTCAGACGAGTAGATGGTAGGATGATGATGAGAGGGATATTTCACTTTACAGTCTCCAAGACCAGGATAAGGACAGGCCGGTCACAGGTATGCGGATCATCTTACTGGAACTCTTTATGTTATGTGCGATTACTATGGTATATCCTCTAATGGTTGACTATCGGGGATTTTAAGGAAATCAATAATTGAAGTATCTATGGGTAATTGCGACTAAGACATTTCTGCTACCACTAGGAACCTCGGGACTAGGAATGAAAGGCGACTGTATATGTGATACGCTCAAATTACACCTATTAACGGCGTAAAGCGGACGTTGTCAAATATAGTAACCCAAACAAGGTTGGGGTCGAATCCCACAGGGAATATGGAGAGAAAAAGGTACTAATTATTTATGTAACTAATCTCTAGAAACTTTAGTCTTATTTCGAATAGTATAGAGGAAAGATTTGGTTTGTATTCGCGATTTTGAAGTATTTGGAATTTGTTTGGATTGGGAGAACCAAAGTTTTGTCCCTGCGGTGATTAGATGTTATGCTATGGGTATCAATATGATATATTTCTAATGGGTCGGGGTTTTGTATGCACTTAATCTCTAATGCACTTTCTAATATTTCCAATAGTTAGAAAGTATTTCTTTTCATGATTTTCCCAAATGTAGAAAAGTTGTAAGTAAGATCGATTAAAAATGCCAAGTATAACTCATCTTATCCCTAAGTGAGTTCATTAAACGAGGGTTAGCACCCCGAGTCCTTGTTATATTATTTCAAATCACACCTTAGTTCATCTTTCCAAATAAACTAGGGTTTGTGCATAAGCAAGTGTTTGCAACCACTAACGAACAATGAATGCGAGAAATAATAAAACACATCACAACCCATTATATATATATATACAATGTTAGACACCCATTACATAACATCCATCATTTGGGTCCACAACTTTGATTAAAGAAACTACTCACACATGATGGTCTCAAAAGTAGTAAGCAACAAATAAGACATAAAGCTTACAAAGTGTTACACCTCGAAAATTTTCTGTGAGCCTACAATGAATAGACCAATGAAAGGTATGAGTGTGTGATGTTTTACTAAATAGGGATTGACTAATTATGAATTTTTGGAATTTAGAAAGTTGTAGAATTTCAATTCAGCCAGTGGTCGTAAAGCAGAATACGGCCCGTAAAGTGATTTACGGACTGTATACTCCCATCGTCCTCCAGCCTTTCAAAAATTTCAACTTTCTGTCCAATGTTAAAATGGTTAAATACGACTTGGTATACGGCCCGTAAACCTCGATCGTAAACTGCCATGATCCTCAGCCAACCTTTCTGTTTTGATATGCTTAAATACGACCACACTATACGGTCCGTAAACTGGTATACGGCCCGTAAAGTGTGGTTTACGACCACTGTTCACCCCGACGACTGTTCATTAAAAATCAGATTTTTGAGTTTATAAAAAAGGACCATAAGCTCATATTATTTCATTTTCTCATCTACACCACTCAAGAAGTCTCTAGAACTCTCCAAACACTTCATCCATAGGAATTTAAGAGAATCAAGGAAATCTATGATCATCAATACCAAATCAAGGAAACAAAGCTTATGAAACTCAAGTAGAAGTTGTCTCCTTCAAGAAATACCAAAGGAGAGGAGATAGGGTTTTGGTGCTAAGGTAGAAACTCAACTCAAGGCTTGTTCCACCATCAACCAAGGTAAGTTTCATGACCATTCCATGTTGTTTAAAGTATTGGGAAGCTGTGACACTTGAAACATAGAAGAACATAGAAAATGGGTCTTGAATGAGTGAATAGTGTCACAATTGGAAAATGGTTGAATGGAATCATGAAAGTTGATATGCTATGATTATGAATACGTTGTAAATGATGTTTAGGTCATGAAATAAGTATTATATACAAGGAAATGGGATAACGAGGTATAACCATAAATGAGAAGGAAATTGGAGAGAAATGGTGGATTTTGCTTAAGGCATATATTTGACGACTGTTGCTCGCAATATTATGAGTGTTGTTGTATATGTTTGGGAGTTGAAATAAAACGGGGGAAAAGTAGTAGAAACAAAAGAAATGCCGCCTAATTTTCTCTATAGATAACGACGCGTTTTTAAAGTTGATTAACTAATGTTAATACGATTCTCTCGTGAAGGTAACGACGTGACCTCGAAGGAAGACGAGTGATCGATAGTGTAGCTAAGCGACAAGGTATGTGAGGCTAGTCCTTTCTTTCTAATGGCATGAATCCTATAGCATGAATTCCTTTCCTCTTCATGAATTCCTATATTCCGGAAAGCTAAAATCCTACATCCATAAGTGCCCATATAAGATAAAGAGATATGATATGATGATGCCATGTTGTTAATGATGTTACTTATTGCTCACACTCACCTTATATATCATTTCCTTCAAGGTGAGGCAGAATGCTTATGTATGTTCATAATGGAATCGAGGGTTCACGACCTTACGTCACCTCGATAGAATGCAGTCGTGTTAGAGTCTTTATGCATGTATGATGACAAGTATATTTTGATAAGCATATTATTATAAGTATTTTATGATAAGCATGTCATGATTGCATCACACCGGGCCTAGTTGGCCGGGCAGTCACCGCCAAGGCGGGCAGCTATACGGATACACCATGACCTTTTGGCATGGGCAGACACCACTAGTGGGCGTCATGAGATGGTACCCCAGACGCGGGAGGCCTGGACGCGAGCTATGTTATTGATTATCACACCGTTCCGATATGGACGGGCAGCTTACATATTATGCATATATGATATGGTGATGAATATGAGTAAGACAGCATGCATCACTTCTCTTATGATTGTCATTCAGATCCAGATGTTTCGTACTGATATTCTCATTATGTTATTGTTGTCTTTCTTCATTGTGTATGCCTCTCATACTCAGTACAATATTCGTACTGACGTCCGTTTTATTGGGACGTTGTGTTCATGCCCACAGGTAGACAGAGGGTGAGCTAGATCCGGATCCATAGTAGCTGTCAGCTGATTGAGCGCACTCTATTGTCCGGAGGTGCTTATGCTCATTCTTTTGGTATATATGCATATTTTGGGCACGACGGAGTCTTGTTCCGTCTATGTGTCACGACCCAACCCCGTAGGCCGTGACTAGTGCCCGATCTGGGCACCCGAACCCATCTATCAAATATTATCTCAAATTCTATCAACTCATTCTAGTTATGGCGGAAGCCGACAAGATTTTATTTCAAATTTAGGTAATTTCCAGAAAATTTCGGCAGAGTTTCCTTTGTTTTACGGACTATCCAATATACCCTGCACGCAGAAAATACCAACAAAAGCCACACAGGGCTAACCAAGCAATATATAAACATATGCGGACCGACCGCCTCGGCGTATAGGATCGCCCAAACAACATATGCGGACCGGCCGCCTCGGCGTATGGGATCGCCCAAACGACATGTACATACATCCATACAGAAAGACCCTAACCCACAAACATGTCCACAGACCTCTAAACAGACCGACAGAATCATATGACGGGACAGGGCCCCGCCGTACCCATGAACGAATATATACAAATGCACTAATAAATATATATACCAAAAGTATAAGCTCCGGAAAGAGAGGAGCACTCCGAATAGCAGAAAGGGTGTCCTAAACAGGTGGATCACCAGGCTGTGCGTCTGTACCTGCGGGCATGAAACGCAGCCCCCGGAGAAGGGGGTCAGTACGAAATATGTACTGAGTATGCAAAGCAGAAGGTACAGAAATAAATCTGAATAATAATCGAATCAGATATATAGAAAATAATACATATCAAAATGTTTATTTCCAAAGTATAAATTATGCATAGGGCACTGGAAAATGTGGTCGCCCGCCTGTCGATGGCGCCACAACACAGCATAACACCTGAAAGTTTCAAATCTCCGAATCCCCGTCACACATCACAACACAGCATAACGCCAAACACAGCATAACGCCAAACATAAGTGGAACCCGGCCCTCGAGCGAGGAGCACGGTGAACCATAAACACGGCATAACACCGGAATGTATCAAAACGCGCACGACAACAGAACCGGCCCGGGAACCGGCGAACGATATCATAGTAGGCACGAGCGGAGTAGTGAGGAATCATATGCATAAAATCATTATTATAAATCCGAAGGATAAGTAAAATAGTCATATTCGAAATCGGAATAATAATTATCACTTTTTGATTCAAAGTTGTCGAATTTACATAAAGGGCGTCGCGGGACCCACGGACGAGTATAGACCCGAACTGAGCCCGCCTATGAAAAACATACCCATTATACATCAAGCAAACTCCTATAAAAATTATTGGAGCGATCCGAGCCTCTATGCGAAAAATATGGCATTCAGAGATTACAAAATTCCTTAAAGTGAACATTTTCTATGCGAATTTAGGAAAGCGATTACTTCAAATACATCATGGTTCATATTTCATAAAAACATACATAAGAGTGCCAAAGAATATATATATGGATCATAACATGCTCGGATCTCGAATTTGGAATTCCCTTAAAGCTCTAATCTAGCCTATGTGAAACTAAGGCATGCCAAAAGAAGGAAGGTTGCTTTACATACCTCAAACGCTCTCCAATATGATCCAACTCAAGCTAAGTCCAAACTATGATTCGGGCTGCCCACGATCTAAAAATAAGCCATAAAATGCCAAACATTAGCTAAAGACTCTTTGGGCATTAAATTCCAATTTCGCCCTTAATTCTACAAAAATTTGGGCAGCATTTCCCCTGTAAATAGGCTACCCCGAGAATTTAACTCGGCCGTATCAATCAACAACAACCAACCTAACAACATTAATAATCAATCTGAAAGGTAATACAACAATAATAGCTCTCTTTTCCATCATTCATCAACTTTCATAAATTCAATTCGACGACTTACCTTCAAGCCACAATCGACGCTTATACGCTCACATACTAACAATATTTAAAGACATTCTAAGCAATTCATACAACATTCCCAACAACCCAAATTTTTCTCCAATTCAGCCCCCAACCCGAGACACCCCTATATCATGCTCCTCATTTCCAAACCATGAGTTGTACCCAAAAATTCACATTCTAACAAAGCTATTCTCATCAATAAATAATTCACATTAAATGTACAATAGCACCCAAATCAGTCCGCAACAATCACAATATCAATTTGAGTTAATAAACGTTTATTTCCAACATAGAATTCACAACGACGACGACTAAAACATTAAGCGATATTAATTCGTCCATTGTCATATAATGTGACCCGTTTCGTCCAACACTACAAACATACATATATGGATGATTCTCAATCGTTCTTCACCCTACAATGATCATAATAAACTAACTAGGCATTAATTCATAATTTCAACACAACACAACAAACACCCATTTACACGGCTCAAGCACCACACACCCAACTCACTTCCAACACACTATATTTCATGATATTAATCCTTTTTAACCTACTACAATAAGCATACAACCTTTGTAACATGCAAAACATAAATGATTCTTACCTTTCTCCTTCAATTTCCCAATAGCCTAGGGTTTCCAAAGATGAAAATTGGTGGGTTGATCGATCCAACGATGCTTCCACACTACTTAGGGACCTCAAAATAGGGGGTTTGTACCAAGGAATTAATTTTTGGATGGCTTGAAATGGGAGTGGATTTTTCTCCCAGCTGGCCGTGAGCCTCAATGGAGGTTTTCAGCTTTTGCCCCTTTTGTTTTTAAGTGTGAGGATGAGTAATGAAGACTAGAGGTCACCCTTTACCATTTAAATGAAGTGTACAATTATCCCTTGGCCCACACTAATGTGTTGTCCCAATTAAAATTGAACACCATTTGTGTGGGCCAACCATGGAAATTGTGAATGATTTTTATCTTCCAATTTTTATCACTTTTGGTCCCGAATTTTTCTAATTGTTCCATACCAATAAATTCATGCACAACTTATATCTCAAAATAAATTCAAAGGTCAAGAATCCCGACTTTGTATCCCAAAATAATTTTGTCCTTAGCTTATCATAAATAAATCCAGATTATTCCACTGTACAAAAATACGGGTTCTAACACTATGTGTATTCAGTCTGTCAGTAGAGGCTCGTAGATACGCAGTGTAGGTTAGATGGTCTCACAAGATGTTGTTATATGTATATATTATTTTGATGGCCGAGAGGCAAGTGTATAAAAAGCATTTATGTTTTCATATAAAATATAATTTTTCTACAATGTGTGTACAAAGTTAATAAAAAGGCAGTAAATAAGTAAGATGAGTAGTAGACCAAGCGGTGTTCGGTGGCTAGCTCCGGGTACCCGTCGCGGCCCCTAGCTTGGTCGTGACAAAAGTGGTATCAGAGCAGTTCGTCCTAGGAAAATGACCATCTTTCTTCTTATTAGATCGTGCGATAGAGCCATACATAAGATTTCATTTTTCCTAAAAGTGGGTTGTGCTTTCAAAATGCCGCCAAAGGGAAAAGCTACAGCCGCCCAGAAGGGCAAAGCTACGACAAAAAGGCGGGCAGAACGAGAGCTTCCGATGAATGTAGGAGAGGGTGAATCACAAATGAGGCCCCACCCAATGTAGAAGAGCAAGGAGGAGACTCAGCTCCGATCCCTCCACCGGGTGCTTCGGGTTAGCAAGTGACCAAGGCCATACACTTATTGACATAATTGGTTGCCGCCCAGGCACAACGACAAAATGCGGGCCCGAGTGATCGTTCAGCTAGTATGAAAGCCCGTGATTTCATGACCTTAAATCCTCCGGAATTCTTTGGGTCAAAGCCGGATGAAGATCCGCAAAACTTTATTGATGAAATGTTGAGGACCTTAAAGATTATTCATGCCTCTGAGACCGAATCTGTGGAGTTGGCTTCTTATAGACTCCACGATGTAGCGGTATTATGGTACAACAATTGGATGGCATCAAGAGGAGAGAATGTGCCCCCTCCGGTGTGGCAAGAATTTGTGGATGCCTTTATTCGTCATTATTTGCCACCCGAGGTCCGCCGAGCTAGAGCGGACAGGTTCTTGAATCTAAAGCAAGGAAGCATGAATGCCCGAGAGTATAGTATGAAGTTCAATTCTTTGAATTTGGCTAGATATGCTCCTGTCACGACCCAACCCCGTAGGCCGTGACTAGTGTCCGTGCAGGACACCCAAACGTCCCCAATAACCCAAACGAGCATATTTGCAGAATATATCAATATAAAAGTCAATTGGCGCTACCAGATATTGCAGGTGAACAAATATAGCACGTGGAAGCCGATAAGGCCGTCACAGATCATAGTAACCCAAAACATATACAGAACCCACACAAGTATGTCTACAGACCTCTACAGAACATAACAGAATCATAAGAAGGGACAGGGCCCCGTCGTACCCCTGAATAGCGTACATATATACAATAGCAGAAGACTGTACCAAAATATAGGCTCCGGATAAAGGAGCGCTCCAAAATAGCAGAATAAAGTCCTAAGCGGGCGGATCAGCAAACCTGTCGTCTGTACCTGCGCGACATGAAAACGCAGCCCCCGAAGGAAGGGGGTCAGTACGAAATATGTACTGAGTATGTAAAGCACGGAACGTAGTAAAAAAAGTCATAATCGAAGCAGGAGATACAGAAAATGAACTGAATATCCAGATTAGCAAAATGCTGATCATATAGCATAAATAGTATTCGCTGAAAACATATGTCGTACCTGGTCCCATTACGGAACAAGATCATAACCGAAACAGAACTTACAGAGGAGTGAGCGTAACATCCGAAGTATCAAATGCATATTTTCCAAAACATGAGGAGTGTGTACAGAAACATATACCATGTCATATCCGACCCCTGCCAAGGGACTCGGCAAACAGAACGTTGCCACCCCCCCGACGCTGGTGCCACAACACATAAGGAGCAGAATAGGGGATAACCCCGTAACATAACATATCATATCAGAATGTGTGTACATGGCACAGCATACTCCACAACCCATGTACATATATACCTGCCCCCTCACATCGAGGCACGGCGAACAATGCAGTGGAATACGCTTGACAACATATCCTGGCCCGGGCTCAGTGTGGGAAACATTGGGGCATCCACGAATGGAGTAGTGAGAAACTAAATGCAATAAAAATACCATATATATTTCCCGAGACTCAATGAAGCATATCGAATGACAGATCAAATCAATGAAATCGAACGGAGTCATAGTAAGTGAAATTCGAATGTCAAAATGGGTTACGGAAGCATAATCTTTCTGAGATCGTTCCCAAGTTTCAAAACAATTCATAAGGCTTAATGAAATATTAAAACAATTTTTATTTAGTAGTTAAAAGAGTAGTTAGAATATTTCTAAAAAAAATGCTCGAAGACAAGTCATAAACACAAAAGGGTAAAATCGGAAATAATGGGCCCACCTCGGGACAAACGAAGCGGTGGGCTCAAATTACGTATTTTAAGCTTATAAAGTCACCTACGGAGGTTCTGGGGACATTCCATAATTTTCTAGACAATTTGCGGAAGTTTGCACAATTCTTTCAATAAAGCATACTTATAGGGTTCAATTCCATTGAATGAAAAATGGGTATTTTCAAATGCAGATTCCGATGAGCAGAATACTTTCCGAGGCTCAAATCCGATCCTAGTACACCTAGGACATGCCAAAAGAAGAATCGGGATAGCCTTACATACCTTATATGCTCTTTACGCCTTTTCAAATTCAATTCCCGTTTCACCCAAAATCTGCAATTGGTCACATTTACCAATTCTCAATTTCCAATCTTTAAGTATTCAATCTTTATTCATAATTGCCTACAGAAATTTGGGCAGCATCTCCCCTATACATATAGCATCCCCGAGAATTTAACTCGGCCAAAACAATCAACAACAACCCAACAACAACATCAACAACAACAACAATCACTATAAACACAATATAACTTAACTAGCTATCTTTCCAACATAATGTCATAACCTTCATTTCAACTTCAATTTCCAAACTAATCTCAATGGTTTCACATTCATCTTTAATCTGGATCATCACAATATAATTTGGAAATATTTCATATCATTTCTACGAAATATTCACAAGATATACAAAATATACAAACTTTCCACCAAAACATAATTCACCCAAAACTTCAAATCTTCAACCTACATATTCATAACATATTTCCATCTTCTAATTTCATCAACCATAATCATAATTCACATCTTAACAACTTCATTTCCATAATATCACAAAATCATTCTAAAGTGACATAATCTTCTACATTCCAACTTCAACCAAAATTCATTCAACTTTCATTCCCAATATAATTTTCACCATAATCCACAACTAGAATACAACATAAAATTCAACTCATATATGTATACAACATATATACACTCATGGCTACATATATATATACATACCCACTTTGCAAACTTCCTTATTTCCATAATTTCTACTCATTTCCACATACCACAACATAAACAAACCTTCATAACATAAGAAAAGGAATTGATTCTTACCTTTTTCTACAAACTCCATCACTTGAACAAGTTGTCAACTTGAAGAAATAAGTGCTCCTTCTTCCAAAACAACTACACCAAGTTGTAAAGGACCCTTGAATTAGTAGGAATACCACAAGAAAATAATTTTTGAGGCACGATTTGGAGGGGTGAATTTTCTATGGCCAAACCCGAAATGGTCCCTTTTGTTGCTCTTGTTTTGCTTGTTCTTTCTCCTTCTAAGTTTCTTGAATCATCTAAGGGATAATGATCCCTTTATAATTAATTTGCCACATGGAAATTAATTAATTTGGTGGGCTTGGACCAGGTATGGCCGGCCACCCTCTCACCTTGGGCCTAAATTTTTCTTTTCATTTTTTTGGGCCAACTCGGTTGGTCCCGAGTTGGGCCTAGCCCACTGACCTTTCGACCTTAAAACATCCATATCTCCTTGTACCGACGTCACCTAGGAACCCACGACCTATGGATGGAAAGCTAATTCAATTATCTACAACTTCTATTTCTTGGTATTTTTCTAAATTCCAAACTTATAATACAGTTGTTTGCCCCCCAAAGTCAGGTCACCCGAAAACGTTTTCTTAAAAATATTCGTTTGGAGGACTTCCACTTTGATTTGGCCCAAGGGTCCTTCTTGAGTTGTGTTTAACTTCACATATGTGATTCATATAATTTGTCACATGTCCCCAAAAAAATATCTTGACATGTGGGCCCCACCTCAACTTACAATTAACCCGACGTTCAAAAATACGGGATGTAACATCCTCCCCCCCTTTAGAACATTCGTCCTCGAATGTTAGATTAGTCTTATAGGGCCTGTAAGTACTTCGGGGGAGTTTCTTTTTATGGTCGGCTCATATGATACACATTCATTATTGAATATAACCAAGTAAGGATATTTCTTCTAAATCGACCAAACGGACTCCAAGGCTAGCTGACTGATGAGTTTTACAAACCAATCCTTTGTTTCTGAATGTACGCCGGTCAAGCCGTCCATAGATTGACGACTAAGTGCGTATGCCACAACGTTAGCTTTTCTAGGGTGGTACAAAATATTAACATCATAATCTTTCAATAATTCGAACCATCTTCTCTACCGCGAATTTAGCTCCTTTTTCTTAAAATATATATACTGGAGGCTCTTAGGGTCCATATAAATATCAACGCGGACCCCATGTAAGTAATGCCGCCATATCTTTTTTTTCTAACCTACAACTTGATTTTCTCCGTACGAAACCTTAACAGAATCACAATTATATAGTACACAACCTTATCCGATAGCTGGCACTCAAGTAATATAATTAATGTAGCTGTTTATATCTTAGTAATCACCTTCTTCCTTCATACCCATTCTTTATCTGCCGTTCTATTTTCTCGATAATCGAATTATTCGATATTCACATGATTCATCATTTCATGCCATAAGTTTTCCTTTGCCCTGCGCTATTTCATTTTAGTTCTCTTTCGCAATTAACTTCGTGCTTTGCCCGTCGACTCTTTTAGAGGCTTCGCTTAATTACGTTTCTTACGGTTCACTTTTTTTTTTTGACATTTTGATCTCCTTACCTTCCACTCAATTATTCTCTTTTCTTTCCAAACATCGTTGTATTAGGATCTTCCAATCTCAACCAGTAGCAAAATAAATATCAGTCTACTTCGTAACATCTATACCATACCTTTCCCCTTTTCTCGTAAATTCTGTCCAGTTAATGTTTTCCATATATTACAACACTGGCTATTGGGGTTCCCCAATCAATCGACATAGTCATAAATGGGGGGTCCTACCTATACATATATATATATATATCACTGCCATTTCTTTTACAATACATCTTCAATCACATGTTCAAATTTACTCTAACTCCTGTGCTGCGCTGCTTTTTCTTCCTTTTTGGAAATCTAATCCGTCTCAGCTCGTGTGACCCCTATAAAGTTTCTAACCATTCCACATATCCTAATCCCCTTTAGGTTAACCCGAATTTCCTATTCGTCTTTTATACCTATGTTTGCAAAAATGTTTGCACATTTCCCAGGGGGTCACCCATCCCAGAATTGCTCTGGCCGTGGCACGCTTAACCTTACAACTTTAATGCATTTAAGCACGTTAAGGCTGGTATAATTACACCAATTGCCCTGCACATCCTTTGTCACGTAATTTAAGACAAGTCGGGGTCTTGACAGCTTTTCAGAACGTTCTCGTAGTGGGTCCCGCCCCGACCTAGCTAGAATTCTTTTACTTTTCTGACTATATAGTTACCATGTCGCCCCCTGTACATCTTCAATATTTACCTCCATGTATATATATATTATATATATTTGAGTCGTGAGCGAACCACTCAATTCCCGACTGCTTGTCATACACTTTGTATTCTTTCAATTAGAGGAAACTTGATCGCTGGACATTTTTGCCCTTCCACATATTTTTGCCCTTCACATGGGCTGTGCTAAAGCAAAATGGGGTTGGAACATATTTCTGGTCCATTTAAATAAATTGCGAATTTGCTACTCGTATATGCTTTCTCGAGATAAAAGTTTCCAAACAAGGATAATGCTTCTTACGAATGCTATGGAGGGTATCTCTTAAATTTTAATCCAACATAATAGATTTACTCTATCGGTATCGACCTTCAAGACATGTTAAGAATTTACGTCTCATTTTCCTCTTCATATTCCTAGAAAAATTTGGGCAGAGGTTCCTCTGTATTTCTTACTATCCCAAAACCTGTACACAGGAAATACCAACCATGCCTCACAGGGCCAACACATATACGTATATACATATCATATCATATCACATCATAGCCACACAGGGCTAACAATTTCAAATAAAAGTATAAAGATGCCGAGGCTTACCTCACATGCCCAACTCAAATGGCACCTGCTACACTTTCCTGTTTATTTTTCTTTTTAATCTTCAGCTTATGTTTCTGTTACATCCCGTATTTTTGAACGTCGGATTAATTGTAAGTTGAGGTGGGGCCCACACGTCAAGATATTTTTTTGGGACATGTGACAAATTATATGAATCACATATGTGAAGTTAAACACAACTCAAGAAGGACCCTTGGGCCAAATCAAAGTGGAAGTCCTCCAAACGAATATTTTTAAGAAAACGTTTTCGGGTGACCTGACTTTGGGGGGGAAAAAACGGTATTATAAGTTTCGAATTTGGAAAATACCAAGAAATAGAAGTTGTAGATAATTGAATTAGCTTTCCATCCATAGGTCGTGGATTCCAAGGTGACGTCGATACAAGGAGATATGAACGTTTTAAGGTCGAAAGGTCAGTGGGCTAGGCCCAACTCGGGACCAACCGAGTTGGCCCAAAAAAATGAAAAGAAAAATTTGGCCCCAACTCAAAGGGGTGGCCGGCCAACAATGGCCTAAGATGTAAATTATGATTATGGTTGATGAAATTGGAAGATGGAAATATGTTATGAATATGTAGGTTGAAGATTTGAAGTTTTGGGTGAATTATGTTTTGGTGGAAAGTTTGTATATTTTGTATATCTTGTGAATATTTCGTAGAAATGATATGAAATATTTCCAAATTATATTGTGATGATCTAGATTAATGATGAATGTGAAACCATTGAGATTAGTTTGGAAATTGAAGTTGAAATGAAGGTTATGACATTATGTTGAAAAGATAGCTAGTTAAGTTATATTGTGGTTATAGTGATTGTTGTTGTTGTTGATGTTGTTGTTGGGTTGTTGTTGATTGTTTTGGCCGAGTTAAATTCTCGGGGATGCTATGTGTATAGGGGAGATGCTGCCCAAATTTTTGTAGAAAAGTGTTGACTTGAGATTTAAGCCTAAAGCCTTATGGTTAACATTTGGTAAATGTGACCATTTGCAGATTTTGGACGAAACGGGAAGTGAACTTGGAAAGGCGTAAAGTGCGTAAAAGGTATGTAAAGCTATCCCGATTCTTCTCTTGGCATGTCCTAGGTGTACTAGGATTGGATTTGAACTTCGGAAGACATTCTGCCCATTGGAATCCGCAATTGAAAATGCTCTTTTTTCGTTCAATAGAATTGAACCCTCTAAGCAGGCTTACTGAAAAATTATGCAAACTTCTCCAAACTGCCTAGAAAGTTATGGAATACCCCTAAGACCTCTATAGGTGACCCCATAAGCTTAATATACGTAATTTGAGCCCGCCGCCTTGTTTGTCCCGAGGCGGGCCCACTATTTCCGATTTTACCCTTATGGTCCTTTGTAACTTGATTTCAAGCAATTTTTAAGGAAACGTCTTAACTACTTTTCCGACTACTAATGATACTTATTCTGGATACTATATCGAGTCTCTGTAAAGGTACGATATTTTGTATTACGTTTAGCTCCACTATTCCCGCTTTGCCCTCTTATTGTACTATTGCCTTATTTTCGAATAATATAAAATAAAATGTTTTAACTATCCTTTCAACTACTAAGGAAAATCGTTTGCTGACTCCCTCGAGTTTGGTAAGCTATTTTGGAATATGAAAAAGATTTCAGGAGGTTTATTCTTCCGTAACTCATTATGACATATGACATACACTTGCTATGATTCCGTCCGACTTCATCGATTTGATTTGTCATTCGATATGCCTCATTGAGTCTCTGGAAATCTATGATATTTTTATTGCATTTAGTTTCTCACTACTCCATTCGTGGATGCCTCAATGTTTCCCACACTGAGCCCAGGCCAGAATATGTTGTCAAGCGTATTCCACTGCATTGTTCGCCGTGCCTCGATGTGAGGGGGCAGGTATATATGTACATGGGTTTTGGAGTATGCTGTGCCATGTACACACATTCTGATATCTCCTTGTACCGACGTCACCTAGGAACCCACGACCTATGGATGGAAAGCTAATTCAATTATCTACAACTTCTATTTCTTGGTAGTTTTCCAAATTCGAAACTTATAATACAGTTTTTTGCCCCCCAAAGTCAGGTCACCCGAAAACGTTTTCTTAAAAATATTCGTTTGGAGGACTTCCACTTTGATTTGGCCCAAGGGTCCTTCTTGAGTTGTGTTTAACTTCACATATGTGATTCATATAATTTGTCACATGTCCCAAAAAAAAAATCTTGACGTGTGGGCCCCATCTCAACTTACAATTAACCCGACGTTCAAAAATACGGGATGTAACAGCTCCAACCATGGTAGCCGATATGGGAGACCGGGTCCATAGATTCGTGAGTGGTTTGGGGCCACACTGATTTAGAGATTGCTTGATGGCCTTTTGCAAGACGGGATAGATATTTCTCGAATACAGGCCCATGTTCAGAATCTTGAGGAACGATAACAACCGTAAAGAAGTGATCGTGATAATGATCGAAGACAAGGTAAGAGGGCTAGATCTATGGGAGCGAGCAGTGAATATAGAGGGGGACCGAGACAGATGCATTCTAGGCACTCAGGTCAGTCAGCGACCAGTGCGCCTCCCAGATTCTCGGACAGGAGGTTTGATCGTTCTTTTAAGTCAGGACAGGGCCAGGGTTCGAGGGCCTCAGATTTTCAATCCAGAGGGGATTTTAGTCAGAGGGGACCCCCAGTATCGCGGTGCAGCCAGTGCGGTAGACTACATTCCGGGCAGTGCCGTCAGGATTCGGATGCGTGTTATGCCTGTGGGAAAGTTGGCCATATGATGAGAGATTGTCCTTCGGCGAGAGGTAGAGTTGGGACTCAGCCCACAGGTTCTGCAGCGGGTTCTTCCTCAGTACGCCCGACAGTACAGACTTCTCAGACTACAGTAGGTAGAGACAGAGGTAGAGGGGGAGCATCTACTTCAAGTGCTGTTCATCCCCGCGTATATGCTTTAGCTGGGCGACAGGATCTTGAGTCTTCCCCAGATGTGGTTATAGGCACATTGACTATATTCTCCCGTGATGTATTTGCTCTGATCGATCTGGGTTCTACTTTCTCATTTATTACTCCGTATGTTGCTGATTGTATTGGGGTGAGACCTGAGCCAATTAGACCTTTCGAGGTAGTTACTCCGGTTGGTGATCCCATAATAGCAAGACAAGTATATAAGAATTGTGTAGTTATTATATGTGATCGTCAGACAAAAGCTGATTTGATTGAACTGGAAATGATAGATTTTGATGTAATCATGGGGATGGATTGGTTGGCCTCGTGCTATGCCAATGTTGATTGCCGGACGAAGATGGTTCGATTTCAATTTCCGGGAGAGCCCGTGCTTGAATGGAAGGGTAATACGGCGTCTCCAAAGGGTAGGTTTATTTCCTACCTTAAGGCGAGAAGACTGATAGCTAAAGGTTATATTTATCATCTAGTTCGGGTTCATGACACAGAAGCAAGGGTGACAACTTTCCAGTCTGTTCCGGTAGTGAATGAATTCCCAAATGTATTTCCAGACGAACTTCCAGGTCTTCCTCCAGAAAGAGAGATTGATTTTGTCATCGATGTGTTGCCAGGCACCCAGCCTATTTCTATTCCCCCTTATCGAATGGCTCTGGTAGAACTAAAAGAGCTAAAGGCACAGCTGAAAGACTTGCTCGAGAAGGGCTTCATTAGGCCTAGTTCATCACCGTGGGGAGCACCGGTATTGTTCGTAAGGAAGAAAGACGGTTCTCTACGAATGTGTATCGATTATAGGCAGTTGAACAAGGTGACGGTGAAGAACAAATATCCTCTTCCAAGGATTGATGACTTATTCGATCAATTGCAAGGTGCCAAATGGTTTTCAAAAATAGATTTGCGATCGGGCTATCATCAGGTGAGAATTAGAGAAGCAGATATTTCCAAGACAGCCTTCAGAACGAGATATGGCCACTACGAATTTCGAGTGATGTCGTTTGGGTTGACTAATGCTCCGGCGGTGTTCATGAATTTAATGAATAGTGTATTCAGGACATTTTTGGATCTCTTCGTGATAGTGTTTATTGATGATATTTTGGTGTATTCTCGCACAGAATCGGAACATGCAGATCATTTAAGAATTGTTCTTGGCGTTCTTCGAGCTCGGGAATTATATGCAATATTTTCAAAGTGCGAATACTGGCTAAATTCTGTGGCATTTCTAGGTCATGTTATTTCAGATGATGGCATCCGAGTCGACACTCAGAAAATAGAAGTTGTGAAGACTTGGCCAAGTCCTACAACGCCTACGGAAGTTCGTAGTTTCCTGGGTTTGGCGGGATATTATAGAAGATTTGTAGAGGGCTTCTTGTCTATTTCAGCTCCATTAACGAAGCTGACCCAGAAGTCGGCGAAATTTCAGTGGAACGATGCTTGTGAGCATAGTTTCCAAGAGTTGAAAGACAGATTGACTTCATCCCCAGTGTTAACACTTCCAGAAGGGTCAGATGGCTATGTGGTATATTGTGACGCTTCCAGTGTCGGGTTAGAATGCGTATTGATGGAACATGGGAAAGTTATTGCATATGTTTCGAGATAGTTGCGGAAACATGAACAGAATTATCCAACTCATGATCTCGAATTGGCCGCGGTTATTCATGCGTTGAAGGTATGGAGAGATTATTTGTATGGGGTGCACGTTGATATCTATACAGATCACAAAAGTCTCCAATATATTTTCAAGCAGAAGGAGTTAAACCTGCGGCAAAGGCGGTGGTTAGAATTGTTAAAAGATTATGATGCGAATATTTATACCACCCCGGAAAGGCAAATGTAGTAGCCGACGTGCTTAGCCGCCGATCAATGGGTAGTTTATGTGAAGTCTCCCCGAAAAATAAAGAGATGGCTCGTGAGCTCCACCAACTAGCTAATCTTGAAGTACGTGTAATGGATTCGGGTGATGCAGGGGTTACATTAATGATCCCACAGTTTCATCTCTGAACACAGAAGTGAAAGAACGACCATATGAAGACCCTCAATTGCGTCATTACAGAGACACGTCTCATGAAAAAGAGAAGTCTTCATTTGAAGTTGCTATGGATGGGGTTCTTAGGTACCGAAGCAGATTATGTGTGCCGGATGTGGCGGAATTGCGCCGTCGAATATTAGAGGAAGCCCATTATTCCCGGTATTCTATTCATCCAGGTGCAACCAAGATGTATCATGATCTCAAATTGTTATATTGGTGGGATGGCATGAAGAGAGACATAGCAGAATTTGCAGCACAGTGTTCGAATTGCCTGCAAGTAAAGGCCGAACATCAAAAGCCAGGAGGCTTATTGCAAGCAATGGAAATTCCTACGTGGAAATGGGAAATCATTAATATGGATTTTATTGTGGGATTACCCCGTTCACGAGGGAAGTATGATTCTATATGGGTAATCGTGGACAGATTGACAAAAGCAACCCATTTTCTCCTAGTTTGGACTACCTACTCAGCCGAAGATTATGCGAGGTTATATCTCAAGGAAATTGTTCGACTTCATGGTATTCCATTGTCTATTATTACTGATAGAGGAGCACAATTCACAGCTAAGTTCTGGAAGTCCTTTCAGGAAGGTTTAGGCTACCATTCCGGTATTCAAATGGCTCCATATGAAGCTTTATATGGAAGGAAGTGTAGATCTCCAATTGGATGGTTTGAAACAGGAGAAGCACAATTGATAGGCCCCGAATTGATTCAATAAGCAGTGGAAAAAGTTAAGGTGATCCGAGATCGATTGCTAACGGCCCAAAGCCGCCAAAAGTCTTATGCAGACAATCGCCGACGAGACTTGGAATTTCAAGTTGGCGATTGGGTGTTTCTGAAGGTATCACCGATGAAAGGAGTGATGAGATTTGGCAAGAAAGGGAAGCTAAGCCCTAGATACATCGGACCCTATGAAATCATTAGTAAGGTGGGTATGGTAGCTTATGAATTGAATTTGCCTTCGGAGCAATCAGTCCATCCAGTATTGTTTTTTATCGATGCTCCGTAAGTGTATCAGAGATCCCACAAAGATTGTCCCGGTAGAGGATGTGCAAGTGACAGAAGCTAACATACGAAGAAGTGACTATTGCTATTCTAGATAGGCAGGTGCGAAGACTTCAGAATAAAGAGGTAGCATCAGTCAAAGTTCTATGGCGAAACAACAACAGGGAAGAAATGACTTGGGAAGCGGAGGAGAATATGAAAGCCAAATATCCACATTTATTCCAGCCCCCAGAGAAGGTCCAAGCTGAGATGTCAATGATATAAGGTATGTATGCTTTGTTTTACTCTTTTGGTCGTGTGCGGCCACAAATATATTAATATTGTGATGCAGTCCTGTGAAGCGATGATATTATGGGTTGTTGTGGCAGGTTGGTAATGCCAAATTACCGAGGAAACTATGGCGAAATTGTTGTAGAATTCCGAGTGTTTAACATTCGAGGACGAATGTTCCAAAGGGGGGAAGAATGTTACACCTCAAAAATTTTCCGTGAGCCTACAATGAATAGAACAATGAAGGGTATGAGTGTACGATGTTTTACTAAGTAGGGAATGACTAATTATGAATTTTTGGAATTTAGAAAGTTGTAGAATTTCAATTCAGCCAGTGGTCGTAAAGCAGAATACGGCCCGTAAATTTACGGGCCGTATACTGCTATCGTCCTCCAGCCTTTCAAAAATTTCAACTTTCTGTCCAATGTTAAAATGGTTAAATACGACTTGGTATACGGCCCGTAAACTGGTTTACGGACCGTAAACCTCGATCGTAAACTGCCATGATCATCAGCCAACCTTTATGTTTTGATATACTTAAATACGACCACACTATACGATCCGTAAACTGGTATATGGCCCGTAAAGTGTGGTTTACGGCCACTGTTCACCCCGACGACAGTTCATTAAAAATCAGATTTTTGAGTTGATAAAAAAGGACCATAAGCTCATATTATTTCATTTTCTCATCTACACCACTCAAGAAGTCTCTAGAAATCTCCAAACACTTCATCCATAGGAATTCAAGAGAATCAAGGAAATCTATGATCATCAACACCAAATCAAGGAAACAAAGCTTATGAAACTCAAGTAGAAGTTGTCTCCTTCAAGAAATACCAAAGGAGAGGAGATAGGGTTTTGGTGCTAAGGTAGAAACTCAACTCAAGGCTTGTTCCACCATCAACCAAGGTAAGTTTCATGACCATTCCATGTTGTTTAAAGTATTGGGAAGCTGAGACACTTGAAACATAGAAGAACATAGAAAATGGGTCTTGAATGAGTGAATAGTGTCACAATTGGAAGATGGATGAATGGAATCATGAAAGTTGATATGCTATGATTATGAATACGTTGTAAATGATGTTTAGGTCATGAAATAAGTATTATATACAAGGAAATGGGATAACGAGGTATAACCATAAATGAGAAGGAAATTGGAGAGAAATGGTGGATTTTGCTTAAGGCATATATTTGACGACTGTTGCTCGCAATATTATGAGTGTTGTTGTAAATGTTTGGGAGTTGAAATAAAACGGGGGAAAAGTAGTAGAAACAAAGGAAATGCCGCCTAATTTTCTCTATAGATAACGACACGTTTTTAAAGTTGATTAACTAATGTTAATACGATTCTCTCGTGAAGGTAACGACGTGACCTCGAAGGAAGACGAGTGATCGATAGTGTAGCTAAGCGACAAGGTATGTGAGGCTAGTCCTTTCTTTCTAATGGCATGAATCCTATAGCATGAATTCCTTTCCTCTTCATGAATTCCTATATTCCGGAAAGCTAAAATCCTACATCCATAAGTGCCCATATAAGATAAAGAGATATGATATGATGATGCCATGTTGTTAATGATGTTACTTATTGCTCACACTCACCTTATATATCATTTCCTTCAAGGTGAGGAAGAATGCTTATGTATGTTCATAATGGAATCGAGGGTTCACGACCTTACGTCACCTCGATAGAATGCAGTCGTGCTAGAGTCTTTCTGCATGTATGATGACAAGTATATTTTGATAAGCATATTATTATAAGTATTTTATGATAAGCATGTCATGATTGCATCACACCGGGCCTAGTTGGCCGGGCAGTCACCGCCAAGGCGGGCAGCTATACGGATACACCATGACCTTTTGGCATGGGCAGACACCACTAGTGGGCGGCATGAGATGGTACCCCAGACACGGGAGGCCTGGACGCGGGCTATGTTATTGATTATCACACCGTTCCGATATGGACGGGAAGCATACATATTATGCATATATGATATGGTGATGAGTATGAGTAAGACAGTATGCATCACTTCTCTTATGGTTGTCATTCAGATCCAGATGTTTCGTACTGATATTCTAATTATGTTATTGTTGTCTTTCTTCATTGTGTATGGCTCTCATACTCAGTACAATATTCGTACTGACATTCATTTTCTTTGGACGCTGTCTTCATGCCCACAGGTAGACAGGGGGTGAGCTAGATCCAGATCCATAGTAGCTGTCAGCTGATTGAGAGCACTCCATTGTCCGGAGGTGCTTATGCTGATTCTTTTGGTATATATGCATATTTTGGGCACGACGGAGTCTTGTTCCGTCTATGTGAATTCAGTCTGTCAGTAGAGGCTCGTAGATACGCAGTGTGGGTTAGATGGTCTCACAAGATGTTGTTATATGTATATATTATTTTGATGGCCGAGAGGCAAGTGTATAAAAAGCATTTATGTTTTGATATAAAATATACTTTTTCTACAATGTGTGTACAAAGTTAATAAAAAGGCAGTAAATGAGTAAGATGAGTAGTAGACCAAGCGGTGCTCGGTGGCTAGCTCCGGGTACCTGTCGCGGCCCCTAGCTGGGTCGTGACACAAAGTGTGATAAAGATGATGAAAAATGGATATTTGTTGTCTTCACTAAGCTCCAAAAGTGGAGTTATCAATGCTCACCCACCAATGGAACTTTGTTCACGTGCATAAAATGAAAATTGGCTGCTAAAAATAACCTAAAATGTTCTTTAAATAGGCTAAAAAAAATACACAGCAGCGGCTGACAAAATTGCCCCCGATAGCAAGATCGACGGACCGTCGATTCCTCTGTCCTTTGTGTCTTCAGCAATGTGATCCATTCGACGGTGCCGTCGACCAGTTCGACGCTCCGTTGAGTATTCCGTCTTTCTCTCTTCTTGTTGACAGGTCTTGATTGACGACACAAACGACGAAGCGTCGATCAGTTCGACGCTTCGTCGATGTCTCCGTCCTTTGTCGTCTTCAACTAATGCCATCACTGGAAAATCGAGCTTATCGACGCTTCGAAGGACTGTCCGTCGGCTGATCGACAGGACGTCGATTCTTCATTTCTGGACAATTTTTCCTTTGTTCTTCGTTTTTTTGATTTTGGGCCATTGTTTTCCTAAAACACAACAAAACATATTAACAAGAACTAGACTTACTTGAAAACAACAAAAATTCATAGTAAAAAAATGTCGAATGTCCCACAAATCCGCGGCACATCAACACCCCCAACTTAGGATCTTTGCTTGTCCTCAAGCAAGTCAGACAAAACAACCACAAAATAAAACTACAACTATGCTAAAAATAAAGTAAAAGTGACTACAATGGTTCTTGCTCATCACTACCGGCATGTGCATTTTTCAAATCAACTCTCTCTTTCCTCATTCCCAAATAGGGTTCTTTAATAAAAACTTATTAGAATTGACCATGACGCTTCAATCAATGACATCACATTATTAGAAGCATTTATGCGTGCGAGTATTCACCATTATGCCCTCAGTTAGATTAGAGAATGTCCCACACACAATTTTACGATAAGAATCGGGACAAGGATGGATGAGAATAGAAAGCACTCGCGCTCACAAAGAAGTTCATGATTTACAAGTGAAGATACCATATGCTTGCCTTTAATTTCAATGCCTAACACTTTTGGATGGTTCAGTTGTGATCACTATAGGACTTGTTCTTGGGTTGTAATGTAGGCTTGGGGACGGGTAGGATACTCATTTGGGAATTAGTGACTCATCCTCCTCGACACTACAGATTTTGACCTTTCTTCTCATGCCCATTCTATTCATTCTTCAACTCATGACTAAGATGTGATATTACTCAAACTAGAATTTACAATCTTTTTATGAGACAATATTATTATTATTAAATCTCTCTCTCTCTCTCTCTCTCTCTATCTCTCTCTCTCTCTCTCTCTCTATATATATATATATATATATTTTTTTTTTTTTAATATTTCTCAAATTTGATCCGCTATCACATCCAGTTCTCGACTATGCAACTCACACACCCCAGCGTTAGGCTCTTGGCCTTTACTTCACACATATACCACCCCCAGCGTAGGCGATTTGCCTCTTTTCTCTAGTACTGTCAAGGAGGGAACGAGTGCAAAGAAAGAATAAATTCATGAAGCGGGGAAAAGGTTTGTTACGGCTAATCATGAGAAAAAATCAAAGGCTCAAAGTGGGAACTAGTGATATTCATATAGAATGGGTTTTGGGCTTTTTAAGGTTAACGTGACTATTTACAAGGAAAGCCTATGATCACTTCACAACCAACTATCCTAAGCAATATAACACAACCTACCAGGCAAGTTCTAGATCCACATATGCTAACAATGAACACAAGAAGTTCTCACACTCACAATGGCATAGGGATTTGAACACTCAATTTATATACACTCTAATATCTATGATGTCACAAAAAGAACCATACATGTCAATTCATTACAAATTAAGATACTCAATAAACTTTCGGAGGGGTCAATTTCAAATCAATCCATTTTCAAGTTCACAAATATCCTTTTTCATTCAAAATTCATGCCATAAGTTCAAAATGCAACAACCATGAAAGTCACAATTACTTTAAGCAAGATTTAACACATATATAAACTACAAGGTACATCAGGTTACCCCACCCCCAGCAAAAAGAGGATGCATTGTCCCCAATGAATCAAAAATCATACCATCACCCCATGGTGGAGGGGCCGACCTGAGATGCTCTAATCCTGTTATTGCTGCTGAGGTGTCTCCTCCGCAGCAGTGCGAATGGGAGCCCTCTCTACTGCTGGCTCAATGGATGGAAGAGGTGGAGCTGACTAGCCCTGTGGTTGCAGGTCCTGAGGAGCTTTCGTAATCGGCCTGACTGGTGCTGGGATAGCACTTGTGCTGGAAGATGCGCCGGTGAACCTCGTGTCCAGGCGCGACCACCGAATACCCTCCTAAAGCTCGGGGTCTTCATCCTCATTATCCTCCTCCTCATCCTTATCATCAGCCAATGTGTCAGGCCTCTTTCTCTTGCGACTTTCCCTAGGCTCATCCTCAGTCACGAAGTCAACTACTCTGATCAAATTTGAAATGCTGGCGACTGGTGCAGGTTGTTATACCCTATACTTCGCACGTTCGCATATGTTGAGAAAGTTGCGACAAGTTAAGGATGAGGCCATATCTTGGCCTTGTTTGATACATAAGTTGGTTATGAAAATTTTGGATGTGAAAATATGGAAGGAGGCCAAGGGCAAAATTGAAATTTTGGAAATTAGTTCTGTGAATTACCAAGTGTGATCCATCACTAGTTGGGCTCAAAAAAATAAGAAAAGAGGCCCAATGTTTGGAGGGTGGCCGGCCATACACTTATGGCCCAAGCCCATGGAAAAATTGACCCATGTGATTAATAATAAAAGGAGCTACAAGTCATCATTTTAAGAAGTTTCAAGACTAATCAAGAAATCAAAAGAAAGAGAGAAAGAGAAGGTGAGGTTCGGCCATAAGAAAAGAAAAAGGGGAGAGAAAAGAAAGAAAATTTTTGCCCTTCAATCTTTAATCCAAAAATCCTAATTTTCTTGTATCTCTACTAAGCTCAAGATTTTCTACAAAGTGGTATAATTATTTTGGCAAGAAAGTGACTTTGGTGGAAAGGAGAACTTATTGGAAAAAGGTAAGGATTTCTTGTTTCTTTTATGTTATGGAAGATTTATAGATGTTAGAGTGAGTAGAATTGAATGGAAATCATGGAATTGTGATGTGGTGTGTGTGAGCCGTGTGTATGTGTGTATGTGTGTGGCCGTGTGACACCATTCATGAAGGGAGATGGATTAAATTTATTTAGTATGTTAATTGTGTTGTTATGGCCTTGGAACGTAAATAGAAGATAAATGGTTCTTGTTGTTATGGAAGATTTGTTATAAGGTTGTTGTAGGAAAATATGCGACTTTATTGTAGTTTATGTAAATATGGAAATGAAAGTGGTAAGGTGCAAATTATGATTGTTATTAATGAAATTGGAAGGTGAAAATGCATTGTGAATGTTTATGTCGAAGGTTGGAAGTTTTGGATGAAGTATGGTTTCGGTGGAATTTTTGTATACTTTGTAAGAATAATGTGAAATGCTTCCGAATTGCATTTGAATGGTTTTGAATTAGCGCATGAATATGAAAATGTTGATAATAGCTTGGAAGTATGAAGTTGGAGTAGAAGCTGTGGCATTATGAAGAAAGGAAGACTATTCATGTTAGAATGTGTTTTGTAGTAATTGTTGATGCTTTTGATATTGTTATGGGTGTTGTGTTGATATTTTGAGCCGAGTTATATTCTCGGGGCGGCAAAATTATAGGGGAAATGCTGCCCAAAATTTTGTAGACAAGTAGTGAATTAAAGATTCGAATGCTAAAAGTCTTACTATTGACATTTGGTAATTGTGACCAAACTGTAGATTTTGGCGAACTTGAGATTCGATTTCGGAGACGAGTAGGAAGCGGAAAAGGTATGTGAAGCTATCCCTTTTCTTCTCTTGGCATGTCCTAGATGTACTAGGTTTGAGTTTGAACCTTGGGGATCATTCTACTCATAGAAATCCGAGTTTACTTTTAGCACTATTCTATTCAGTGAAATTGAATTAGAAACTTATGCTTTGTTGAAAAGAAACGTTCAAACATTCGTAACTTTCGTAAATATGATCGAATCACCCCTAAGCTTTCATGGTTGATTCCATAAGGTCAAATGTCTGTAAAAATTTGCTCGCCGCCTCGACTTGGACCGAGGTGGGCCCACTAGCCCCGAGTCTCCTTCGTTGCCCTAATTGGCATAACTTTGTACGATATCGGAAAGAGACTTTTGCTTATAACTCTAGCCATTAAAGAATAATGTTTTGATTACTCCATGGTATTCTGATTTACATTTTGAACTATGAATACGATTTCAGAAGTACTTTTGTGAGCTAAACTCCGTATTGATCAGTTGTCCGGACTAGTTGCTTAACGGGTGGTCATATGATTTATCCAGTTTCATAAATGTTTTGATATGTAAATTGCATTAGTTTCCGCACTACTCTGCTCGTGCCCATTATTATGATATCGTTTGCCGGTTCTCGGGCCGGTTTGTGATCGTGCGCACTATGATAAATTCGGCAGTATGCTGTGTTACGGTTCCCGAGACCTCGCCATAGGGCCGGGTTCCGTTTATGGAGTTATGCTGTGATATGGCTTATGATATGTTTGATGATATGATATGTTGTGTTCGGGGTGTACGGAGATTTGAAACCTTCTGGAGTTATGCTGTGTTGTGGCACCAGCGTCGGAGTGGTGACCACGTTCCTGAGCCTTATGCATGATTTTTGTTTGCATTAGGTACATATGTCTTCAGTACAGGTTTTGATATATTGATCCGGTATTTTCTCTCTGTACCCTTCTGTTATATCCCGTGTTTTCACACATTTGTAAAATTTGAAATAATTTTGATTTGTAAGAAATAAGGTCATAATTGATTTTATTTAACATAAGAGTTGTGTATGAAAGAATATTGTTGGGGAAGTGTCGAAGAAGGCCAAGGGAAAAAATTGGAATTTTGGAAATTAGTTTCGGGAATTACAAAACAAGAATTTTAACCAATTGGGCTCAAAAAAATGAAAAGAAAAATGAGGCCCAAATGAGTGAGGGGTGGCCGGCCACATAGTGGCCCAACCCATGGCTTAATTAATTTTTCCATGTGCTAAATATTTATAAGTGGTCTTTATCTAGTAGAGTCTTCAAGAAACAAGAAGAGAAAACAAACACAAAGAAGAGCAAAAAAAATTTGAAGGGCATTCGGCCCAACCCCTCAAAAATCACCCTAAAAAATCTTGATCCAAAAATATTTTTCTTGTGGTATCTCTACTAAATTAAGGGTCCTTTACAACTTGGTGTAGTTGGTTTGGAAGAAAGAGGGCTTGTTTCTTCAAGTTGACAACTTATTCAAGTGAAGAAGATTGGAGAAAAAGGTAAGAATCAATTCCTTTTTGTTATGTTATGAAGGTTTGTTTGTGTTGTAGTATGTAGAGATGAGTAGAAATTATGGAAATATGAAAGTTTGCAAAGTGGGTATGTGGGAGTGCATGTGGCCGTGTGTGTATGTATATTGTATACATATGGTGAATTGAATTTTATGTCGTATTCTAGTTACGAGTATGGTGGAATTCATATTGAGAATGAAAGTTGAATGAATTTGGTTGAAGTTGGAAATATAGGTATTGGCCGTGTGGTATATGGAAATTGGAATGGGAATGAATTAATTTTGTTTAATATGTTAGTTGTGTGTTGTGATCCTTGCAATGTAAATGAAGGTAAAATGATGTAAGTTTGCATTGAAATGAAATTTAGAAGATTATGTCATTTTAGTATGATTTTATGATATTATGGAAATGAAGTTGTTAAGATGCAAATGATGATGATTGTTGATGTAATAGGAAGATGGAAGCATGTTATGAATAAGTATGTTAAGATTAGAAGCTTTGGATGAATTATGGCTTTGGTGGAAAGTTTGTATATTTTGTATATCTTGTGAATATTTTGTGGAAATGATATGAAATGCTTTCGAATTGTGTTGTAATGATTTTGATTAGTGATGAATACGAGAATGTTGATATTGATTTGAAAATACGAAGTTGGAATGAAGGTTATGACATTATGTTGGAAAGGTGACTAGTTAGGTTATATTGTGTTTTATAGTGATTGTTGTTGTTGTTGGTGTTATTGGTGGGTTGTTGTTGATTGTTTGGCCGAGTTGAATTCTCGGGGATGCTATATGTATAGGGGAGATGCTG
This sequence comes from Lycium barbarum, assembly GCF_019175385.1. Lineage (NCBI taxonomy): Eukaryota > Viridiplantae > Streptophyta > Magnoliopsida > Solanales > Solanaceae > Lycium > Lycium barbarum. The sequence goes on along the minus strand of NC_083342.1, from coordinate 75,930,055 downwards.
CCCAAATTTTTGTAGAGAAGTGTTGATTTAAGATTTAGGTCCTAAATTCTTATGGCTAACATTTGGTAAATGTGACCATTTGTAGATTTTGGGCGAAACGGGAATTGAATTTGGAAAGGCGTAAAGAGCATATAAGGTATGTAAAGCTATCCCGATTCTTCTTTTGGCATGTCCTAGGTGTACCAGGATCAGATTTGCGCCTCGAAAAGTATTCTGTTCATCGGAATCCGCATTAGAAAGTATCCTTTTTTCCTTCAATGGAATTGAACCCTATAAGTATGTTTTATTGAAAGAATTGTGTAAATTTCCGGAAATTGTCTAGAAAATTATGGAATGTCCCCAGGACCTCCGTAGATGACTCTATAAGCTTAATATATGTAATTTGGGCCCATCACTTAAATGGACCCGAGGTGGGCCCCACTATTCCCGCTTTGTCCTTTATGGTACTATTGTCTTATTTTCAATTAATATAAGGTGAAATGTTTTAACTACTCCTCTAGCTATTAATAAAGATTGTTTTAAATACTCCGTTAAGTTTTATAAATTGTTTCGAAACTTGGAAACGATCTCAGAAAGATTATGCCTCCGTAACCCATTATGACATCCGAAATACGCTATGATTCTGTCCGGTTTCATCATTTCGATTTGTCATTCGATATGCCTCATTGAGTCTCTGGAAATAAATGGTATTTTTATTGCATTTAGTTTCTCACTACTCCATTCGTGGATGCCTCAATGTTTCCCCCACTGAGCCCGGGCCAGGATATGTTGTCAAGCGTATTCCACTGCATTGTTCGCCGTGCCTCGATGTGAGGGGGCAGGTATACTTGTACATGGGTTGTGGAGTATGCTGTGCCATGTACACACATTTTGATATGATATGATATGATCTGATATGGCCATCTGATATGATACGTTATGTTACGGGTTATTCCCTATTCTGAGCATTATGCGTTGTGGCACCAGTGTCGAGGGGGGGTGACCACGTTCTGTCTACCGAGTCCCTTGGTGGGGGCCGGATACGATATGGCATATGTTTCTGTACACACTTTTTATGTTTCGAAAATATGCATTTGATATTCTGGATATTACATTCAGTTTTCTGTACTTTCTGTTCCGGTTATGTTATATCCCGTATTTTTGAACGTCAGATTAATTGCTGAGGTGGGACCCACACATCGTGATTTTTTTGGGACATCTGAAAATTCATATGAATCACATATGAGAAGTTAAACACAACCCAAGAAGGACCCTTGGGCCAAATCAAAGTGGAAGTCCTCCAAACGAATATTTTTAAGAAAACGTTTTCGGGTGATCTGACTTCAAGGGGCAAAAACGGTATTATAAGTTTGGAATTTGGAAAAGTATCAAGATATAGAAGTTGTAGATAATTGAATTAGCTTTACAGCCATAGGTCGTGGGTGCCCAGGTGACTTCGGTACAAGGAGATATGAACGTTTTAAGGTCGAAAGGTCAGTGGGCTAGGCCCAACCCGGGACCAAACCGAGTTGGCCCAAAAAATTCAAAAACAAATAATAAGGCCCAAAATTTGAGAGGCCCAACCGGCCATGGTTATGGCCCAAGCCCATATTAAATAAAATTTGGTCAATAAATAAGATGACTAAGTCATCTTATTCCACATAATGTTCTAGAAATTTCAAGAAAAGCAAGAACAAGAGAGAGAGGAGAAAAACTTAAGGCCATTTCGGCCAAGAGCAATTTTCACAAGAAAAATTTGCAAAAATTCTCCAAAAATCATTTTCTACCAAGTAAAGGGTGATTAACAAGGTGGAGTTGTTGTTGGAGCAAGAAAAATTCAAAATCATACAAGTTGTCAAGTTGTAGTCAAGTGAGAAGTTGAAGAAGAAAGGTGAGTTTTGATCTTGTTTTATGTGTTATATATGGTTTATATGTGTTGTAGTATGCTAAAATGGATGAAATTCATGAAGAAGAGAAATATAGTATATGGGCGTGTATATATATATGTGTGTAGGAGTCATGCTTCAATTATTTTAATTAGTGTTTAGTTGTTATTGTTGTGAATGATATGTGGAAAATGGAAGTTGATTGAGTTTGGAGAGATTGTAGTGGTGTATACATGTTGGAGCCGTGTGAGTGTGCATGGTATATGTGGCCGTGTATACTTGATGTATATTCGTGTATATTGGTGAGTTGTGAAAGAATAATGAGCGAGTTGTAATTAATATCTTAATCTTTGTGTTGTAGATGTTATATCGCAAATAAAGACTTGATAAGTTTGGTGAAGTATTGGCAATTGGAAGTTTGTGTAAATTGAAAATAATGTTTTTGTATGGAAGACATGTAATGGTATTACTATGATGTTGTTGGAATATATGTATTATAAGGTTATTGTTGTTTCATTGGAATTGGAGAGTATTGAAGGAGGTAGAATGTTAATTGAAGTGTTGGAATGCACCTTGAATGGAATATGTGAATTTTTAGTATGATTGTTGAATTATGTTAATAGTTTGGCCGGGTTTGAATTCCCGGATTGTGATTGATGAGAATTTGGCTATGTTGAATGTTGAGGATGGTATATTTACAGAGGAAGTGCTGCCGAAATTTCGGTAGCCAAGTGGTTCCTTAAGATTCTAACTCTAAGTACCCTAATGAAAGTTTGGGTAAATGTGACCAATTTGCAGATTTTGACGTGATTGCAACGTGAATTCGGAATAGCAAAAGAAGCGGAAAGAGGTATGTAAGGCTTCACCCTTCTTTCTATGGCATGTCTTAGTTGAAATAAGTTGGGTACGAGCCTCGGGGACAACTCGGTTCCCCGGAATCCGCACCTAAAGTTTTCCACTTTTTGTTCAATAGAATTGAACTAGAAAGTGTGCAAATGATGGAAAGACCTCTTAAACCCCTAGAACTTGCATAAGTGGGACCCGATTACCCTAGAACCCTCACAAGTAATGACATGACACGTAATATATGTAAATCATATACGTCACCCCATCCGGCCCGAGGTGGGCCCGCTACTCTCGGATTTTTCCTTACAGTCTTGCTTGACTTACTTGAAGTGAATCCAAAGGGAACCTTTGATCCCGATTTCGTTACCAAATGATAAATACTATGACTCCTCTAACGAGGGCACTTCCATGACGATAATGATAACAATGATGTTAGATAAGAGAATATGCCTATGATACGTACTACCGGAACGACTCTATGACTAAGATGACTAAGCTAAGTATCTTATGTAAACATGAAAATGATAAACTAATTTTTGAATCTTATTTATATTTCCTAGCTATGACTTTATTTTCTAAAAGATTTCAAAGTCTATGAACTGTCATCTATGATGCCCCGATTTCATTCTACGTTTACTTTAATATTATTCCCCGTTGGTAGTCTCACCTTAAAATACTCGTTCCTTCAAGGTGAGACAAAGCGATCACGAGTATTCTATAATATAATCGGAGGTCACCGACCATTACGTCACTCCGATGACTACATGATTCTTCTTTGGGCTTTCCTGCGTGCCTATGAGACATATGTATATAGGATACGTAAATGCATATAAGACATGTAAATGTATGTAAGATATGTGTATATATTTTTAAAATATGCACATGACGAAAGAGCTAGAGCGCTATAGACGCTGATGTACCTACATGACACACGTATATGTATATGATAAAAGCACCAGAGCGCTATAGACGCTGATGTACCTACATGACACACGTATATGTATATGATAAAAGAGCTAGAGAGCTATAGACGTTGATATATGTACATGATATATGCATATGTATACGGGGGAAATGGAGGTAAGGGCAGAGCGTTATGAACGCATATCCACCTGATCAGTTGGCATTACATGATATGATATCGTCCCGGAAGCGGGATGCCCGGACGCGGGATGTGTATATTTATGGTTAAATGGATCGGCTGCCGACGCCTCGGCAATATGAGATGTCCTATTTTATATGTATATGTATATGAACAAGGAAAGATTCTTAAAGGAAAGCTAAGTACGCATAGCACCTGCCAAGGGTATATATATATATATATATATATATATATAGGTTATGTTTCTATCCCAGGACATGTGTTGTAACTCTCTTATGTCATTATACATGATTCATATTTTCTGTATATTACTATTCATGCCTTACATACTCGGTACACTATTCGTACTGACGTCCCTTCTTGTGGACGCTGCGTTTCATGCCGCGCAGGTCAGCAGACAGGCGGATTTGATACTTAGAAGCTCTACCAGCAGTGTTGACAGTGCTCCAGTTATTCCGGAGCCTCACTTCCTTGGTACTATTTTGTGTATATATATTCGGGCACGGCAGTACTCAGCCCTTTCTATGTATAAGTGTACTACGTCTAGAGGCTCGTAGACAGTTATGTACAGTCAGTTAAGTACAGTTAGATATATGGTGTTTTGGCATGTTAATGTTGATGTATAAGTGATAACGAAGTTTATTAGTCTATGTTCAGAATGACGCCGCTAATGTTAATGTTAAAAAAAAAAAAATGGCTCTGTTTACATGGCTTGCTAAGAGGTAAAGGTAAAACGATAGACAAGGGGTGCTCGGTACAAGTATCGGGTACTCGTCACGGCCCCTAGACGGGTCGTGACAGAAGTGGTATCAGAGCAGTTCGGTCCTAGGAGTTTGTCTACGAGCCGTGTCCAGTAGAGTCTTGTTTATGGGTGTGTTGCGCGCCACACTTATACACAGAAGGCTACAGGGCATCTAGGAAATGTTGACCTTCTTTCTGTCTCAGATCGTGCGATAGAGCCCAGTCATAGGAAATAAGATTCCTTATACTAACAGTCGATTTTCGTAGACGCCTAGTGGTGACGAAAGAAGACAAGTGACGAGATGGCAAGTTACAAAGGTAAGCCTGGATAATTGTTCTGTTACTCGGAACTAGAAGTCCTGGACGGTGGGAATATGATATATAGCCGCATGTTCTGTGAAGTATTATTGATATTTGTTACGTACAGACTGTGAAGAGTAGGAATGGTAAAGAAGATTCCGTAAGAATGGATACGCCTAACAGGAAGGCGCGTGGAAAGGAAATATTGCAAACCGGCAATAGGTGAGATGCGTTGTTCCAGAAAGGTTATGGGTTTGGCATGAAGACGAAGGTGCGATTACTATAATCGGGAATCTGGAAGCCCAAGCCAGGAGGTGGTCATACACACAGGCGGAAGGTGAACATCGGGAACCAAAAGGGTAAAACGGTAATTACAAAAGAAGGGACGTGTTACGAAAATATTTTGGGAACTGTAAGACTTTGACTTGCTCCAGAGCATGCAATAAAGGTCATGTGAGGAAGCTTACGCGAAAATATCGGCATCAAGGCACCGAATTTCAGTGAAGCTTTTGGGTTAAGCGTGCTCAGGTGGGAGCAATTCCATGATGGGTGACCCCCTGGGAAATATGCTAAAATTTTCACAAATGTGGGAACAAGAGACGAATGTGAAGCTAGGTAGTCCAATGTAAATTAGAGTGTGTGGAGTGGTTACAAACCCTATAAAAGTCATGTAGGCTGAGACGGACAAGACAAACGGAAGAGGAGAAAGCGTGACAGAAAGGGGACTTATTAACGTGGGGCCAACGTTCGGAGCTTACTCAATGAACTTACGACATAAAAGCGACCTAAGAGACATGTGAGATGTCTACGAAGGAGACCTCCCCGAAGTATTATGATACACTATGAGGCCAGTTTAACATTCGAGGACGAATGTTCTAAAGGGGGGGGGGGGAGAATGTTATATCCCGTATTTTTGAACGTCAGATTAATTGCTGAGGTGGGACCCACACATCGAGATTTTTATGGGACATCTGAAAATTCATATGAATCACATATGAGAAGTTAAACACAACTCAAGAAGGACCCTTGGGCCAAATCAAAGTGGAAGTCCTCCAAACGAATATTTTTAAGAAAACGTTTTCGGGTGATCTGACTTCAAGGGGCAAAAACGGTATTATAAGTTTGGAATTTGGAAAAGTATCAAGATATAGAAGTTGTAGATAATTGAATTAGCTTTCCAACCATAGGTCGTGGGTGCCCAGGTGACTTCGGTACAAGGAGATATGAACGTTTTAAGGTCGAAAGGTCAGTGGGCTAGGCCCAACTCGGGACCAAACCGAGTTGGCCCAAAAAAATCAAAAACAAATAATAAGGCCCAAAATTTGTGAGGCCCAACCGGCCATGGTTATGGCCCAAGCCCATATTAAATAAATTTTGGTCAATAAATAAGATGACTAAGTCATCTTATTCCACATAATGTTCTAGAAATTTCAAGAAAAGCAAGAACAAGAGAGAGGAGAAAAACTTAAGGCCATTTCGGCCAAGAGCAATTTTCACAAGAAAAATTTGCAAAAATTCTCCAAAAATCATTTTCTACCAAGTAAAGGGTGATTAACAAGGTGGAGTTGTTGTTGGAGCAAGAAAAATTCAAAATCATACAAGTTGTCAAGTTGTAGTCAAGTGAGAAGTTGAAGAAGAAAGGTGAGTTTTGATCTTGTTTATGTGTTATATATGGTTTATATGTGTTGTAGTATGCTAAAATGGATGAAATTCATGAAGAAGAGAAATATAGTATATGGGCGTGTATATATATGTGTGTGTAGGAGTCATGCTTCAATTATTTTAATTAGTGTTTAGTTGTTATTGTTGTGAATGATATGTGGAAAATGGAAGTTGATTGAGTTTGGAGAGATTGTAGTGGTGTATACATGTTCGAGCCGTGTGAGTGTGCATGGTATATGTGGCTGTGTATACTTGATGTATAGTCGTGTATATTGGTGAGTTGTGAAAGAATAATGAGCGAGTTGTAATTAATATCTTAATCTTTGTGTTGTAGATGTTATATCGCAAATAAAGACTTGATAAGTTTGGTGAAGTATTGGCAATTGGAAGTTTGTGTAAATTGAAAATAATGTTTTTGTATGGAAGACATGTAATGGTATTACTATGATGTTGTTGGAATATATGTATTATAAGGTTATTGTTGTTTCATTGGAATTGGAGAGTATTGAAGGAGGTAGAATGTTAATTGAAGTGTTGGAATGCACCTTGAATGGAATATGTGAATTTTTAGTGTGATTGTTGAATTATGTTAATAGTTTGGCCGGGTTTGAATTCCCGAATTGTGATTGATGAGAATTTGGCTATGTTGAATGTTGAGGATGGTATATTTACAGAGGAAGTGCTGCCGAAATTTCGGTAGCCAAGTGGTTCCTTAAGATTCTAACTCTAAGTACCCTAATGAAAGTTTGGGTAAATGTGACCAATTTGCAGATTTTGACGTGATTGCAACGTGAATTCGGAATAGCAAAAGAAGCGGAAAGAGGTATGTAAGGCTTCACCCTTCTTTCTATGGCATGTCTTAGTTGAAATAAGTTGGGTACGAGCCTCGGGGACAACTCGGTTCCCCGGAATCCGCACCTAAAGTTTTCCACTTTTTGTTCAATAGAATTGAACTAGAAAGTGTGCAAATGATGGAAAGACCTCTTAAACCCCTAGAACTTGCATAAGTGGGACCCGATTACCCTAGGACCCTCACAAGTAATGACATGACACGTAATATATGTAAATCATATACGTCACCCCATCCGGCCCGAGGTGGGCCCGCTACTCTCGGATTTTTCCTTACAGTCTTGCTTGACTTACTTGAAGTGAATCCAAAGGGAACCTTTGATCCCGATTTCGTTACCAAATGATAAATACTATGACTCCTCTAACGAGGGCACTTCCATGACGATAATGATAACAATGATGTTAGATAAGAGAATATGCCTATGATACGTACTACCGGAACGACTCTATGACTAAGATGACTAAGCTAAGTATCTTATGTAAACATGAAAATGATAAACTAATTTTTGAATCTTATTTATATTTCCTAGCTATGACTTTATTTTCTAAAAGATTTCAAAGTCTATGAACTGTCATCTATGATGCCCCGATTTCATTCTACGTTTACTTTAATATTATTCCCCGTTGGTAGTCTCACCTTAAAATACTCGTTCCTTCAAGGTGAGACAAAGCGATCACGAGTATTCTATAATATAATCGGAGGTCACCGACCATTACGTCACTCCGATGACTACATGATTCTTCTTTGGGCTTTCCTGCGTGCCTATGAGACATATGTATATAGGATACGTAAATGCATATAAGACATGTAAATGTATGTAAGATATGTGTATATATTTTTAAAATATGCACATGACGAAAGAGCTAGAGCGCTATAGACGCTGATGTACCTACATGACACACGTATATGTATATGATAAAAGCACCAGAGCGCTATAGACGCTGATGTACCTACATGACACACGTATATGTATATGATAAAAGAGCTAGAGAGCTATAGACGTTGATATATGTACATGATATATGCATATGTATACGGGGGAAATGGAGGTAAGGGCAGAGCGTTATGAACGCATATCCACCTGATCAGTTGGCATTACATGATATGATATCGTCCCGGACGCGGGATGCCCGGACGCGGGATGTGTATATTTATGGTTAAATGGATCGGCTGCCGACGCCTCGGCAATATGAGATGTCCTATTTTATATGTATATGTATATGAACAAGGAAAGATTCTTAAAGGAAAGCTAAGTACGCATAGCACCTGCCAAGGGTATATATATATATATATATATATATACAGGTTATGTTTCTATCCCAGGACATGTGTTGTAACTCTCTTATGTCATTATACATGATTCATATTTTCTGTATATTACTATTCATGCCTTACATACTCGGTACACTATTCGTACTGACGTCCCTTCTTGTGGACGCTGCGTTTCATGCCGCGCAGGTCAGCAGACAGGCGGATTTGATACTTAGAAGCTCTACCAGCAGTGTTGACAGTGCTCCAGTTATTCCGGAGCCTCACTTCCTTGGTACTATTTTGTGTATATATATTCGGGCACGGCAGTACTCAGCCCTTTCTATGTATAAGTGTACTACGTCTAGAGGCTCGTAGACAGTTATGTACAGTCAGTTAAGTACAGTTAGATATATGGTGTTTTGGCATGTTAATGTTGATGTATAAGTGATAACGAAGTTTATTAGTCTATGTTCAGAATGACGCCGCTAATGTTAATGTTCAAAAAAACAATGGCTCTGTTTACATGGCTTGCTAAGAGGTAAAGGTAAAACGATAGACAAGGGGTGCTCGGTACAAGTATCGGGTACTCGTCACGGCCCCTAGACGGGTTGTGACAGGTTATGATTTTATTTCTGTACTTCAGGCTTTACATATTCAGTACATATTTCGTACTGACCCCCCTTTCTTCGGGGGCTGCGTTTTCATGCCGCGCAGGTACAGACGACAGGTTTGCTGATCCGCCCGCTTAGGACCTTATTCTGCTATTTTGGGGCGCTTTTTTATCCGGAGCCTATATTTTGGTACAGTCTTCTGCTGTTGTATATATTTACGCCATTCAGGGGTACGACGGGGCCCTGTCCCATCGTATGATTTTGTTGTGTTCTGTAGAGGTCTGTAGACATACATGTGGGTTCTGTATATATTTTTTGGTTGCTATGATCTGTGATGGCCTTATCGGCTTCCACGTGCTATATCTGTACATATGCGATATCTAGTAACGCCAATTGACTCTTATATTGATATATTCTGCTAATATTCTAGTTTGGGCTATTGGGTACGTTTGGGTGTCCAGTACGGACACTAGTCACGGCCTACGGGGTTGGGTCGTGACACCTTCACTTCAGTTATGGTTTGGATTTCTGTACTTTATGCTTTACATACTCAGTACATCTTTCGTACTGACCCCCCTTTCTTCGGGGGGCTGCGTTTCATGCCCGCAGGTACAGACGCACAGTTTGGTGATCCACCAGTTTAGGACACCCTCTTTTGCTGTTTGGAGTGCTCCTCTCATTCCGGAGCCTACATTTTTGTCACGACCCAACTAGGGGCCGTGACGAGTACCCGATACTTGTACCGAGCACCCCTTATCTATCATTTTACCTTTACTTCTCAGCGGGCCGTAGTGACTGTGCCATATATTTTTTTTCGTCACTGAACATTATCGTTAGTAGCATCTTCATAAGCATAGACTAGTAAACTTTGTCATCACGTTATACAGCGACGCTAAGATGCCAAAATACAACATATCTAACTGTACATATCTGTCTACGAGCCTCTAAACATAGTACACATATACGTAGAAAGGGCCGAGTACTGTCGTGCCCAAATATATCTACACAAAAATAGTACCAAGGAACTGAGGCTCCGGGACAACTGGAGCGCTGCCAACACTGCTGATAGAACTCCTAGGAATCTGGTCCGTCTACCTGCTGACCTGCGCGGCATGAAACGCAGCGTCCACAAGAAGGGACGTCAGTACGAATAATGTACCGAGTATGTAAGGCATGAATAGTAATATATGGAAAATATGAAACAGGGATAATGACATAAAAGAGTTATAGCACATGTCCTGAGGTAGAAACATAACCTGTACATATAAGTGCCCTTGGGCAGATGTCATGTATGCTTAGCTTTCCTTTGAAAATCTTTTCTTGTTCATATATATATAAAAATAGAACATGTCATATTGTCGAGGCGTCGGCATCCGATCCATTTAACCATAAATATACACATCCCGCGTCCGGGACGATATCATGTCAAATAATGCCAACTGATCAGGTGGATATGCGTTTATAACGCGCTGCCCTTATCTCCATCTTCCCCGTATACATATGCATGCATCATGTACATATATCAGCGTCTATAGCGCTCTGGCTCTTTCATCATATACATATATGTGTGTCATGTACATACATCAACGTCTATAGCGCTCTGGTTCTTTTATCATATACATATAGTTATAACATGCATACAACACGCTCGAGATTCCAAGAAAACCATGTCCACGTCGGAGTGACGTAAGGTCGGTAGCCTCCGATTACATTATGAAATAATCATGATCGTCATGTCTCACCTTGAAGGAACTAGTATTATGAGGCGAGACTATCAATGAAGAATAGCATTAAGAGAAAACATGGGACAAGATCGTAAAACTCATAAAACATTACTTCGTGCACCTTAGAGTCTTTGGAAAATAGAGTCATGCCAAAGGAATAGAGTTGGACTCAAGAACTAGTCCATTATTCTTGTATTCATACTGAATCCTTCACTTAAGGCTTTTAGACATGCAATCGTTCTCGTCGTTCTCGTCATAGACATATTCTCTTTCTTACATCGTTATTGTCATTATCGTCGTAGGATTATTCTCATTAGAACTTGTCATTAGATAAGCGGTATAAGGATTAAAGGTTTCCTTTAGGTTCTACTTCAAAATAGGTCAACCGGAACAATAGATAAAATCCAGGATCCATGGGCCCACCTCGGGTCAAATGAGGAGGCATATCAAATTCACGTTCGTTACATTTCATGACGTCTCCTGGGAGGGTTTTAGGGTAGTCGGGACCTCTCTATGCGAGCTCTAGATATTTAGGAAGTCTTTCTAACATTTTGCACAATTTTTAGTTCAATTCCATTGAACGAAACGTGGAAAACTTTGGGTGCGGATTCTGGAGAACGGAGTTATCCCCGCGGCTCGTATCCGACTTATTACATCTAAGACATGCCATAGAAAGAAGGGTGAAGCCTTACATACCTCTTTCCGCTCTTTATGCTATTCCAAACTCAAGTCGCAAATCTGCCAAAATCTACAAATTGGTCACATTTACCAAACTTGATTAGAGCATTTAAAATTGGATTCTTAAAGTGTCACGACCCAGCCCCGTGGGCCGCGACTGGCACCCTACCTGGGTACCCAGACCAAATCGCATATTCATTTCCGAACCCAAACTTATTTCAGGATTTTCCAAAAGTTATATCACACATAATTTATATCGAAAATATGTCTTAAGCGGTCATATCAAATCAAACTCAAACAAAGCGGCGGAATAGACATCGCCGGTCAAAATACAAATATATACAAAAGGGCCATTTGGGGCCATCATATCAAACAGACCGCTTTAAGACCAAAAAAACAAAATCGAACAAACATACATAGGACCCTCGCCCCACATATATGACTACAGGCCTCTACGAACTCAAAACAAAGACAGATGGCGAGACAGGGCCCCGCCGTACCCAAACTGTCAAATACACAAAGTATATATACAAAGTGGAGGAGTCTGTACCAAGAGTGGACTCCGGATCAAGTAAAAGTACTCCGGAAAGCAAGAAGTGAAGCCTACTGCGGAGGATCACCGATGTCTGCACCTGCGGGCATAAAACGCAGCCCCCGGAGAGAGGGGGTCAGTACGAAATATGTACTGAGCATGTAAAGCACGGAGTACAGAATTATGGATCAAAACCGAAAGCAAATCAGATGTCAAAGTGGGGTACAAACTGGTATATCAAAATCTGTATCGGAATCATATACATATATTTTATGCAAATAAAATCATGCAAACGCTTAAGAACGTGGTCGCCACTCCGACGCTGGCGCCACACACAGCATAACACCAGAAGGTTTCAAATCTCCGTACATCCCCGAACATAATCATAATCATCGGTGAGCGTATCGCGTCCCGAGCCATATCACAGCATAACTCCAAACGGAACCGGGCCCTATGGCGAAGCCTCGGGAACCGTAACACAGCATACAGCCGAATTTTATCATACAGCGCACGAATCAAAACCGGCCCGGGAACCGGTGAACGAAGTCATAATAAGGCACGAGCGGAGTCGTGAGCAAACAAATGCAAATCGTATTTCAAAATAGTGTTTCAAACAAAGTAAACTCATAAATCATATCCTATTACAAAATAGTCGAATACTTAGTCGACATAAGGTTTCATTTTGCAAAACGATTCCAAAATGGTCCATATGGTTCAAAACCTAGATTAGCGCATCGAATAGTCCAAACATACCCCGTGGAAGGATGTTCCAAAGATCAGAAGTGGTGCTTTCAACTTTATTCTCAAAGATGGCCCGAAGGGCAAATCGGGCATTTTGGGGTAGCGGACCCACCTCGAGTCGAAGTGAGGTGGCGAACATATTTTACGAGCAGTTATACGCCAAGGGTCATACATAATCATTTCTAGGTTACCCGACCACATTTCGATAGGTTTCGGACGAATAATGGCATTCTAGCCAAAAGGGAGCCTTTAGGCTTCAATCGAATTGAATGAATAGTAACTTTCCTGTGGATCGGGTTTCGAGGAGCAGAAATGCTCCGGAAGGTCTCATATTCAACTAACACACTAAGATATGCCAAATAAAGAATTGGGAAGCTTTACATACCTCTCAGATGTCGTAAGCTCCTCCAAAAGTCCCGTCCCGTTTCGTCAAAAATCTGCAAATGGTCAAAGTTACCAAATGAGATTCTTAGGCTCAAAAATGCCTTTAACTCCATATTTGCCTACCGAAATTTCGGCAGCACTTCCCCTATAAATCTAACATCCCCGAGGCGTAGCTCGGCTCAAATTAACCAACCACAACAGCCCACACATCAACCAAACAATATAACAACAATCAAGCCATTCTAGCTTTAAAGTTCTACATGATTTCTAAAGTTGGCACTTCCATTCAAACTTTCAAAATTCCAATTCTATATCTACCTATTTGTATTCATTCCCACATTCAAACTTATACAACCACATTCTCATTACAATTCAAACCATACACGAAATTGCACCAAAATCCATTAGTTCCATAATTCTTCAAAACATTAAAATTCACGACGAACATTCTAACTAACGTCGTTTCAATCCGAATTCATCAACATCGATATAGATTCATATCTAAAGTCTATAGCACCCCAAAATATACATTGATATACATAAGAATACCAAGGATATACACTTTCCGATAATATCCGAATTCGTTTTCCACCGTCAATTTAATTCAACAATCAATCAATTACGATCTAAGGGTCACAACAACACATTATGCCAACTTAAACAAGATCAATTCAAACCATTTCTTTCCTTCCATAACTCACGGCCAAACACACTACACACACACACCCACGACTTTCTATTTGCGTTAAAATTACGGGATCTCCATCTACTTCCAATGCTTAACACATTCACATCAATTCTATAACATAAAAGGGACAAAATTCATACCTTTCCTTGAAACCCCGACTTGTCGCAAACGTCGATTTTACGCCAAACTAATTATACCCCGTTGAAGAGGGCCTTGAGTAGTTCACAAATATGAGAAGAACAAGATTTTTTTGGATCACAAGAAAGCTTGGAATTTTTCTTTCTTTCTCTTCACTATTCGGCCGAATGCCCCTTTCCTTTGTGTGTTCTTGATTTTTTTGATTTGATCTAACTTACTAAGACTTCAAGTGATATATATCCTTTTGGGGTCATGTGCATAGCACATGACCCTTTTAAAATGGGCTTGGCCGGCCCCTCTCTTTCCTTTGGGCTTCAATTGTAATTTTTTTATTTCTTTGGCCCACTTCTTGAAAAGTCCCGATTTGTAATTCCCGAAACTAATTTCCGAAATTCCAAATTTATCCTCGGCCTTCCCCGAGGGCTTAGCATTAAAGATTTCACAACCAACATAGTCATATTCACAAAAATTAAATTAGGTCCTTCTAACACCCGAGTCATAATTATTTCTCGATTTCCAATCGTATGAAAACACGGGGCCTAACATTCTCCCCCCCTTAGGAACATTCGTCCCCGAATGTTAAACAAATCTTATGAAGGCTCACAAGCATAACGGGAAAACCATTTTTATATAAATAGCACACATGGTCCATCCGTTCATTGGTACAACAAATACAAAAGTCTAGATTACAGGAGGCGTAGGGAATAAATGGGGGAATCTCTTCTTCATCTCATCCTCCGCCTCCCAAGTCATCTCTTCCCGGTTGTTATTGCGCCACAGAACCTTGACAGAAGGCACTTCCTTTGTGTGCAATCTCCTTACCTGACGATCCAGAATAAATATCGGCTGCTCGTCATAAGACAACTGCTCCGTCACCTGGAGATCATCTACTGGGAATATCCTGGAAGGGTCACCAATACACTTCCGCAGCATAGATACATGAAACACCGGGTGCACGGACTCCAAATCGGATGGCAAGTCTAGCTCGTAGGCGACTGCGCCTATCCTCCGAACAATCTGGTATGGCCCGATGTACCGCGGACTCAGCTTACCCTTCCTGCCAAATCTCATAACGCCCTTCATAGGCGACACCTTCAGGAATACCCAGTCACCCGTCTGGAACTCCAACGGTCGACGTCGCCTATCAGCATACGCTTTCTGTCGACTCTGAGCAGCTAACAATCGCTCCCGAATGAGCTTCACCTTATCTACAGCCTCCTGGATCACATCAGGCCCAATCAGCTTAGTCTCGCCCACGTCAAACCAGCCGATAGGAGATCTGCATCTCCTGCCATAAAGGGCCTCATACGGGGCCATCTGGATGCTGGAGTGATAATTGTTATTGTAAGCAAACTCTATAAGCGGCAAATGATCATCCCCGCTGCCCCTGAAATCAATAACGCAGGCCCGTAACATATCCTCGAGCGTCTGAATAGTGCGCTCGGCCTGCCCATCGGTCTGAGGATGGAAAGCTGTACTGAGGGTCACCTGGGTCCCTAATCCCTCCTGAAATGACCTCCAGAAATTAGCCGTAAACTGAGCACCTCGGTCGGTAATAATAGATACAGGGACCCCGTGAAGTCTGACTATCTCTCTGATATATAATCTGGCATAGTCCTCAGCCGAATATGTAGTCCGGACCGGGAGGAAGTGGGCTGATTTCGTCAGCCTGTCCACAATAACCCAAATAGAGTCGTACCTGCGTAGCGTACGCGGCAACCCAACAATGAAGTCCATATTAATCATCTCCCATTTCCAGGCTGGAATCTCCATCTCCTGTAACAAGCCACCGGGCTTCTGGTGCTCGACCTTGACTTGCTGGCAGTTCGGGCACTGACTAACAAACTCAGCAATGTCTTTCTTCATGCCGTCCCACCAATACAAACACCTGAGATCCCGATACATCTTAGTGGAACCAGGATGAACAGAATACCGGGCATAGTGTGCCTCGCCCATAATCTGCCGCCGTAAGCCCGCAACATCCGGTACACAGAACCTGCCGTCGTACAATAATACTCCTTCAGGCGAGATTTCAAACTGGGTCTTTGTCTTATTAAGGGCCACATCCCTGTACCGAATCAAAAGAGGATCCTCAAACTGGCGCTGCTTTACCTCCTGAATAATAGATGACTCAGCAACTGGGCGAACAGAAATCCCAGAATCTCCAGAATCGGCCAAACGAACTCCGAGGCTGGCCAGCTGATGAATATCACGAACCAAATCTCTCTTATCAGATGGAACATCAGCCAGACTGCCTACGGACTTGCGGCTAAGCGCATCAGCTACCACGTTGGCTTTCCCTGGATGGTACAGAATATCAACATCGTAATCCTTTAGTAGCTCAAGCCATCTCCGCTGCCGCAAATTTAGCTCCTTCTGCTTAAAAATATACTGGAGACTCTTATGGTCCGTATAGATATCAACATGGACCCCATATAAATAATGCCGCCAAATCTTCAAAGCATGAATCACCGCAGCCAACCCAAGATCATGAGTGGGATAGTTCTTCTCGTGCGGTCTGAGCTGCCGGGAAGCATAGGCTATAACTCGACCGTGCTGCATCAATACACATCCTATCCCAATACCAGAGGCGTCACAATATACAACATACCCATCAGACCCCTCTGGAAGAGCCAAAACTGGCGCTGTAATCAATCTCTCCTTCAGCATCTGAAAGCTGCGCTCGCAGGCATCTGACCACTGGAATTTTGCTGCTTTCTGGGTAAGCCTCGTCAGTGGTGCTGCAATGGAAGAGAAGTCCTCCACAAACCTGCGATAATACCCAGCCAATCCCAGAAAACTGCGCACCTCAGTCGGTGTAGTAGGCCTGGGCCAATTCTGCACAGCCTCAATCTTCTGCGTATCGACCCGAATACCGTCTGCGCCGACAATATGACCCAAGAATGCCACAGAAGTCAACCAGAACTCGCATTTAGAGAATTTAGCATATAACTCCTGCTGACGGAGAATGCCAAGTACCGTCCTCAAATGATCTGAATGCTCCTCGGCTGATCGCGAGTAAATCAGGATATCATCAATAAACACAATAACAAACATGTCCAGGAATGGCCGAAATACCCGGTTCATCAGATCCATAAACACCGCTGGAGCATTAGTCAGCCCGAAAGACATAACTCTGAACTCATAATGCCCGTACCGGGTCCTGAAAGCAGTCTTCGGGATATCAGACTCCCGTACTCGCACCTGATGATAGCCTGAGCGCAGATCTATCTTGGAGAAGTGTCTAGCACCCTGCAGCTGATCAAACAAGTCATCAATCCGGGGAAGGGGATATTTATTCTTAATAGTCACCTTATTCAGCTGCCGGTAGTCAATACACATCCGCAACGACCCATCCTTCTTTCTGACAAACAATACCGGCGCTCCCCAGGGTGATGTGCTGGGCCTGATAAAACCCTTATCCAGCAAATCTTTCAGCTGCTCCTTCAACTCCTTCAACTCAGCCGGTGCCATCCTGTACGGAGGAATAGATATAGGCTGCGTATCCGGCATCAACTCTATAGAAAAATCAATCTCCCGCTCAGGCGGAAGGCCAGGAAGCTCATCAGGAAAAACATCTGGAAACTCACTGACGACCGGGACAGACTGAAGGGTAGGTACCTCCGCTGCAGTATCATGCACCCGAACCAAATGATAGATATAACCCTTCTGGATCATCTTCTTAGCCTTGAGGTATGAAATAAACTTACCCCTCGGCGATGCAGTAGATCCGAACCACTCTATGACTGGTTCCCCGGGAAACTGAAAACGGACTACCTTTTTCTGGCAGTCGACATTAGCATAACAGGAAGACAACCAGTCCATACCCATAATGACATCAAACTCGAGCATGTCTAACTCTACCAAATCAGCCTTAGTGCTACGATCATAAATGGTCACAGAACAATCCCTATAGATCTGTCTCGCTACAATAAAATCCCCAACTGGCGTAGCTACCTCAAATGGCTCTATAGGCTCAGACACTATCCCAATCTTACTAGCAACGAGCGGGGAAATATATGATAAAGTAGAGCCAGGGTCAATCAATGCATATACAGATCTGGAGAAAACCAGTAATGTACCTGTGACGAAGTTTGGCGAAGCCTCCTGATCCTGGCGGCTGGCCAAAGCATATATGCGGTTCGAGGGACCGCTAGAACCTGAAGCGCCACCGCGGCCTCGACCGCGTCCTGCCGGTGCTGGAATACCCCGCCCTCCAGGGCGTGCAACAGATGGAACAGAGGAAGAACCGGCGGCTGACCCTGTCTGCTGAGCCGCATTACCCGAGCCACTGGCCAATGGGCAGTCTCTCATAAAGTGGCCCTGACCGCCACAAGAAAAACAAGCTCCCGTCGCTCGGTAACACTCCCCGGGAAGTGACTTCCCGCAATGTGGACAACGGGGTCTAGGTGGTCTGGCCTGACTGGGACCCCTGGATACCTGCGATCCTGCCGCTCTGGAGCTCTGACCGGCCCCAGACGGTCCCGTACTATCGAATCTCCGGCTACCTGACTGAGTACCCCGGCCGGAAGGAGGAAAATATCTATCAGACTGCTGCTGCTGCTGAGGCTGTCCGCCTCGAGAATCCCCTGAATAACCCACGGATCTAGCCCTCTTGGGCGGTCTCCTGTCTCGATCTCTGCCAGCAGGATCAGATCTGCGACGGTCCTCCATACCCATCGCATAGGCCTGAAGCCGGGAAATATCCATGTCTGTCTGCAGTGACACGGCCATACAGCTGTCTACCAAATACCGGTCCAATCCCATAACATAGCGGTGCATCCGATCGGACATATCTGCTACCACGGCCGGTGCATATCGGGCCAGAGAATCAAACTCAAGGCTATACTCGCGAACACTCCGACCCCTCTGCTGCAGACGTAAAAACCGATCAGCTCGTGCCCGCCGTAACTCTGGTGGCAAAAAGTGGCGGGTGAATGCTGTCACAAACTGATCCCAAGTGGCTGGAGGGGCACCCTCTCCCCTGGACAGCTCCCAAGTCTCGTACCAGTGGGTAGCCACATCTCGAAGCCTGTGCGACGCCAGCTCAACCGACTCGGTCTCCGAGGCCCTGACTAGGTCCAGTGAGCGTCGCATCCCCCGAATAAAGTCATGGGGGTCCTCATCGGGCTTGGACCCGAAGAACTCTGGAGGGCCACATAGCAGAAACTCCCGAACTCGCAGGCTGTCCCGCCTGTCATCATCATCATCATCCCTCCGCCCGCGTCTGCGAGCCTGCCCTGCTACCAGCGTAGTCAGCAACTGCACAGCCTCTCTCAGGGTCCGATCCTCCGCCCCTGGCTGAGGAGCTGGAGTCTCAAGTGCGGGTACACGGACCTCTGGAGCTGCCGAAGGTCCTGCTCCAGGCTGTACTAGTGGGGGTGTAGCAGACCCCTCAGACTGTGGCACATCCTCAGGCAAATCATATACACGAGCCCGGGTAGCTCGCTGTGCCTGGCTAGTCTCCCCAATCCTCGCCTTGCCCTTCTGGGCTGCCGTTGCCTTCTTCGGAGGCATCACTGCAAACACGAAGGCGAGTTAGATCAAAATCATCCTAATAGCACAGCTCTATCGCACGATCTAAGATTTCAAAGAAAGTAACATCCTAAATGCCCTGTAGCTTCCCGTTTATAGATGTGGTGCACAACACATCGATAAACAAGACTCTACGAGACACGGCCTGTAGACATTCCGAGGACAAACGGCTCTGATACCACTTTTGTCACGACCCAGCCCCGTGGGCCGCGATTGGCACCCTACCTGGGTACCCAGACCAAATCGCATATTCATTTCCGAACCCAAACTTATTTCAGGATTTTCCAAAAGTTATATCACACATAATTTATATCGAAAATATGTCTTAAGCGGTCATATCAAATCAAACTCAAACAAAGCGGCGGAATAGACATCGCCGGTCAAAATACAAATATATACAAAAGGGCCATTTGGGGCCATCATATCAAACAGACCGCTTTAAGACCAAAAAAACAAAATCGAACAAACATACATAGGACCCTCGCCCCACATATATGACTACAGGCCTCTACGAACTCAAAACAAAGACAGATGGCGAGACAGGGCCCCGCCGTACCCAAACTGTCAAATACACAAAGTATATATACAAAGTGGAGGAGTCTGTACCAAGAGTGGACTCCGGATCAAGTAAAAGTACTCCGGAAAGCAAGAAGTGAAGCCTACTGCGGAGGATCACCGATGTCTGCACCTGCGGGCATAAAACGCAGCCCCCGGAGAGAGGGGGTCAGTACGAAATATGTACTGAGCATGTAAAGCACGGAGTACAGAATTATGGATCAAAACCGAAAGCAAATCAGATGTCAAAGTGGGGTACAAACTGGTATATCAAAATCTGTATCGGAATCATATACATATATTTTATGCAAATAAAATCATGCAAACGCTTAAGAACGTGGTCGCCACTCCGACGCTGGCGCCACACACAGCATAACACCAGAAGGTTTCAAATCTCCGTACATCCCCGAACATAATCATAATCATCGGTGAGCGTATCGCGTCCCGAGCCATATCACAGCATAACTCCAAACGGAACCGGGCCCTATGGCGAAGCCTCGGGAACCGTAACACAGCATACAGCCGAATTTTATCATACAGCGCACGAATCAAAACCGGCCCGGGAACCGGTGAACGAAGTCATAATAAGGCACGAGCGGAGTCGTGAGCAAACAAATGCAAATCGTATTTCAAAATAGTGTTTCAAACAAAGTAAACTCATAAATCATATCCTATTACAAAATAGTCGAATACTTAGTCGACATAAGGTTTCATTTTGCAAAACGATTCCAAAATGGTCCATATGGTTCAAAACCTAGATTAGCGCATCGAATAGTCCAAACATACCCCGTGGAAGGATGTTCCAAAGATCAGAAGTGGTGCTTTCAACTTTATTCTCAAAGATGGCCCGAAGGGCAAATCGGGCATTTTGGGGTAGCGGACCCACCTCGAGTCGAAGTGAGGTGGCGAACATATTTTACGAGCAGTTATACGCCAAGGGTCATACATAATCATTTCTAGGTTACCCGACCACATTTCGATAGGTTTCGGACGAATAATGGCATTCTAGCCAAAAGGGAGCCTTTAGGCTTCAATCGAATTGAATGAATAGTAACTTTCCTGTGGATCGGGTTTCGAGGAGCAGAAATGCTCCGGAAGGTCTCATATTCAACTAACACACTAAGATATGCCAAATAAAGAATTGGGAAGCTTTACATACCTCTCAGATGTCGTAAGCTCCTCCAAAAGTCCCGTCCCGTTTCGTCAAAAATCTGCAAATGGTCAAAGTTACCAAATGAGATTCTTAGGCTCAAAAATGCCTTTAACTCCATATTTGCCTACCGAAATTTCGGCAGCACTTCCCCTATAAATCTAACATCCCCGAGGCGTAGCTCGGCTCAAATTAACCAACCACAACAGCCCACACATCAACCAAACAATATAACAACAATCAAGCCATTCTAGCTTTAAAGTTCTACATGATTTCTAAAGTTGGCACTTCCATTCAAACTTTCAAAATTCCAATTCTATATCTACCTATTTGTATTCATTCCCACATTCAAACTTATACAACCACATTCTCATTACAATTCAAACCATACACGAAATTGCACCAAAATCCATTAGTTCCATAATTCTTCAAAACATTAAAATTCACGACGAACATTCTAACTAACGTCGTTTCAATCCGAATTCGTCAACATCGATATAGATTCATATCTAAAGTCTATAGCACCCCAAAATATACATTGATATACATAAGAATACC
The DNA here is from genome assembly GCF_019175385.1 of Lycium barbarum. Classification (NCBI taxonomy): domain Eukaryota; kingdom Viridiplantae; phylum Streptophyta; class Magnoliopsida; order Solanales; family Solanaceae; genus Lycium; species Lycium barbarum. Next base: position 75,908,144 of record NC_083342.1, on the reverse strand, counting down.
AAGGATATACACTTTCCGATAATATCCGAATTCGTTTTCCACCGTCAATTTAATTCAACAATCAATCAATTACGATCTAAGGGTCACAACAACACATTATTCCAACTTAAACAAGATCAATTCAAACCATTTCTTTCCTTCCATAACTCACGGCCAAACACACTACACACACACACCCACGACTTTCTATTTGCGTTAAAATTACGGGATCTCCATCTACTTCCAATGCTTAACACATTCACATCAATTCTATAACATAAAAGGGACAAAATTCATACCTTTCCTTGAAACCCCGACTTGTCGCAAACGTCGATTTTACGCCAAACTAATTATACCCCGTTGAAGAGGGCCTTGAGTAGTTCACAAATATGAGAAGAACAAGATTTTTTTGGATCACAAGAAAGCTTGGAATTTTTCTTTCTTTCTCTTCACTATTCGGCCGAATGCCCCTTTCCTTTGTGTGTTCTTGATTTTTTTGATTTGATCTAACTTACTAAGACTTCAAGTGATATATATCCTTTTGGGGTCATGTGCATAGCACATGACCCTTTTAAAATGGGCTTGGCCGGCCCCTCTCTTTCCTTTGGGCTTCAATTGTAATTTTTTTATTTCTTTGGCCCACTTCTTGAAAAGTCCCGATTTGTAATTCCCGAAACTAATTTCCGAAATTCCAAATTTATCCTCGGCCTTCCCCGAGGGCTTAGCATTAAAGATTTCACAACCAACATAGTCATATTCACAAAAATTAAATTAGGTCCTTCTAACACCCGAGTTATAATTATTTCTCGATTTCCAATCGTATGAAAACACGGGGCCTAACATAAAGTAATACTTGGCTACCGAAATTTCGGCAGCACTTCCCCTGTAAATACACCATCCCCAAAACTCAACCTAGCAAATTTTTTATCAACAACAATCCGGGAATTCAACCCGGCCAAACTATCAACATAATGTCAACAACCATACTAACAATTTCCATATTCAATCCAAAATACATTCTAACACTTCCATTAACATTCTACTTCCTTCAAGACTTTCCAATCCCAATAAAAGCTATAACAACCTTATAATTTATATTCCAACAACACCATACTAACATCATTGTCTTCCCTACATGCAAAGACATTATATACAATTCACATAATTTCTAAAACAAGTCTCCAATTACTACAACTTCACTAAGCTCATCCAATTTTTCATTATCAACATAACATCCACAGCAACAACAACCAAATATTAGATAAAATAGTTAAACCATCTTTCCTACACACACCCATAGGCACACGGCCACAATATAGTTTTTCTCTTCCATGAATTTCATCCACTTTTACATGCTACAACACACAAAATCTCCCATAACATATAAAAAAAGAATTAAACCTTACCTTTTTCTTCAATTCTTCACTTAGCTAGAAATCTCAACTTGCATGAACTTGTGTTTTTCTTGCTCTAATGAACACTCCACCTTGCTAAGGACCCTTTAATTAGTTGCTTGGCTAGGAAGGAATAATTTTTGATGAAAATCTTCCAAGGTTTTGTGGTGGCCGAAAATGGCCCTTAGGTTTCTCTTCTCTCTTCTTTGTTTTCTTATGTTCTTGGAGGTTCTAGAGGATTGTGGGAAAATTTAGAAGACTTGGTCTTCTTTTATTCCTATGGATTTTTAATCCAACATGGGCTTGGCCCATCAAGAAGGATGGATAGCCAACCTTGGCCCAAAAAAAAATCAAGCCCATTTTTTTTTGTACTCCATGACAAATTTTAATTTTTTTCCAATTTCCAAATTTGCCCTTCGTCTCCCTCCATAATTCCACGAGTCATATTGCGAATTTACCTTTTCGCCCCTAGTCTTTCTTATCATTTCCACTCCTAAACTTTTCATAAGCAACTCATATGCCAAACAAAACAAAAAATAAGGCCTTGCTTGTTGTCTTCCCGCGATTGTCTTGAATTTTCCGATTGCACAAAAATGCGGGATATAACAATTTTGGTATATATCTTTGTTCGTTGCATATGCGTATATTTGTTCAGGGGTACGGCGGGGCCCTGTCCCGCCATATGTTTCGGTTGGTCTGTTTAGAGGTCTGTAGACGTATATGTGGGTTGTGCCTACTTCTGTACAGGTGTGTTTGTATGATCCCACTCCCCATGGCAGCCTTGTCGGCGTGCATTTGTATATGTTTTGGGCCGTTGTGCCATTTGATATCCTTGTCGGCTTCTGATATATATATATATATATATATTATATGGTTGTGTTTGAAATGTGTCTGAGACAGTTTGATATGATTTGTGGCAGCGCGTGATATTTGTGCCCGTATACGCTATTTGTATGTGATTCAGAATTGATGAGTGTGTTCGGGTGCCCAGTTCGGGCACTAGTCACGGCCTACGGGGTTGGGTCGTGACACAGGTGGTGTCGGGTCATCCACAATAACCTGCTCTCTTGTCCGAAGGGCCGTAATTTCAGTTCGGAGCTGGTCAAGCTCGGTCTTCAAATCTCTCGATTGGAGATTTCGACTTGCCCACTAGTTTTGGGATGGTAAGGAGTTACCACCCTGTCTTTCACTCCATATTTCTCCATGAGATTAGCGAATTTCTTGTTGCAAAAGTGAGTGCCACCATCACTAATGATTGCCCTTGGAGTGCCAAACTTTGTGAATATGTTTCTTTTGAGAAATTTGGTGACACTACAGCTTCGACCCACTTGGACACAAAGTAAACCGCAACAAAGATGTATCGCATACTACGAGAACTCACAAATGGGCCCATAAAGTCGATGCCCCACACATCAAATAGCTCAACCTCCATGACAAAATTCATTGGCATTTCGTGCTTCCTCCCAATTGACCCTTGGCGTTGACATTGGTCACAAGATTTCACTATAAAATTTGCATCATGATAAAGGGTGGGCCAATAATATCCACATTCAAGCACTTTAGCTGCTGTGCGGTTCCCACAGTGATGACCCCCCCCCCCCCCCCCATGGGAGATTATGGCAAGCTTTCAAGATTTCCATGGCCTCAGATTCGGTCACACATCGCCGAATGATGTTGTCGGCACAAGTGCGGAATTAATAGGGCTTATCCCAATAGTATTGACGACTATCTCTAAAAAATTTCTTCTTTTGATAAGCCTTGATGTCGTCGGGGATAAGACCCGTTACCAAGAAGTTGGTGATATCTGCATACCAAGGGGCAACCTTACAAGATTCAGCCAAGAGTTTCTCATTGGGGAAATCACCATTTAACTCAAGATTTCCACTCGGTCTCCCAGCTTCCTCAAGTCTAGATAGATGATCCGCAACTTGGTTTTCACAACCTTTTCGATCTTTGACTTCAAAGTCAAACTCTTGCAACAACACCCAACGAATCAACCGCGGCTTTGCATCTTTCTTTGTCATCAAATATCTCAAGGCCACATGATCCGTATGAACAACCACTTTGGATCCAAGTAGATAGGCTCGGAACTTCTCAAACGCGTAGACAATGGCTAGAAGCTCTTTCTCGGTGACGGTATAATTCATTTGAGCTCCATTGAGAGTCTTGCTAGCATAATAAATTGGGTGCATGATTTGTTGTGCCTTTGCCCAAGCACCGCACCAATAGCAAATCCGCTCGCATCACACATGAGCTCAAATGGAAATGACCAATACGGAGATACAATAATTGGAGTAGAGGTGAGCATTTCCTTCAACTCATTAAATGACTTAAGGCACTTCTCATGAAACGCAAGCTTAGCTTCTTTTTCAAGAAGCTTACACATCGGGTTGGCGATCCTGGAGAAATCTTTGATGAACCGCCGATAGAAGCTGGCATGTCCCAAGAATCTAGGAACTCCTTTGACAGAGATTGGTGGAGGGAGCTTGGATATAACATCAACTTTTGCTTGGTCTACCTTAATACCCTTCTCGGAAATCCTATGGCCAAGGACAATCCCTTCCTTCACCATGAAATTACATTTCTCCCAATTAAGTACAAGGTTGGTTTCTTTACACCGCTTCAATACCTTACCGAGATTGGCAAGACATTCGTTAAAAGAGTCACCAACAACTGAAAAGTCATCCATGAAGACTTCCAAGAAATCTTCCACCATATTCAAGAAAATAGACATCATACACCGTTGGAAAGTAGCCGGGGCATTGCATAAGCCAAAAAGCATGCGGTTGAAAGCAAAAGTGCCATAAGGACAAGTGAAAGTGGTTTTCTCCTGGTCTTCTAATGTCATGTTAATTTGGTTGTACCCCGAATAGCCATCCAAAAAGCAATAATAAGCTCTTCCGGCTAGCCGATCAAGCATTTAATCAATAAAAGGCATAGGGAAGTGGTCTTTACAAGTCGCGGTGTTGAGCTTTCGATAGTCCATACACACTCTCCATCCGGTAACTGTCCTTGTAGGAATCAACTCATTCTTGGAATTAGGGACAACAGTGATGCCCCCCTTCTCTGGCACACATTACACCGGACTAACCCATGGACTATTTGCAATTGGGTATACAACACCTGCATCTAACCATTTGATTATCTCCTTCTTGACCACTTCTTGCATAGGAGGGTTTAGCCTTCTTTGATGCTCTACACTTGATGAACTATCCTCCTCAAGTTCGATTCTATGTTCACAAATACCGGAGGGAATCCCCCTAATATCCGCAATAGTCCACCCAATAGATCTTTGATAAGCCCGCAACACTTCAAGCACCTTTTGAGTTTGTTCCTCATTTGACAAAGATGAGAGAATAACCGGTAAAGTATTATCTGGGCCAAGAAAAACATGCTTCAAATGAGAGGGAAGTAGCTTGAGCTCAAGTTTTGGAGGCTCAATAATCGAAGGCTTAGCTGGAGGAGTGATTCTTTTATCAAGACCAAGAGATAATTTCTTTGGCTCATAAGAGTACGAACCCCGACCAATAAGAGAATTAACCGTTTCAATATACCCCTTCATGTCATCCGCCTCGAAGTTCACCAAAATTGCCAAAAGTTTTTCGTCAAAGTGCTCCTCCTCTAACTTATGATCCACCGCTTCGTCTACCACATCGAAAGAATCAATGACCGAAATGCTCTCATAAGCACTAGGAAATTTTAACCCCTTGCTAGCTTGGAAAGTTACCTCTTCATCATTGACCTGGAATTTTATTTCATTCTTTTCCAAGTCCATTAGAGCTCTCCCGGTGGCAAGAAATGGCCTTCCCAAGATAATTGGGACTTCTTTGTCAACCGCACAATCAAGGATGATAAAATCTTCCGGTAATAAGAATTCCCCCACTCTAACAAGGGCGTCATCAACAACCCCTACTGGTCTTTTAATGGTTCTATCGGCCATTTGGAGATGTATGCTCGTTGGTCTAGGTGTTCCCAAACCGGCTTGCTTATAGATGGCTAGTGGCATCAAATTAATACTATCCCCATTGTCACATAAAGCACGAGCAAAATCATGATGACCGATGGTGCAAGGGATAGTGAAAGCCCCAAGATCTCCCTTCTTCTCAACCTTTGATGACGAAATAATAGCGCTCACACGGTGGGTGACTCCCACCGTATCATGCTTGATTGGTCTTTTGTTCGTCAACAAATCTTTCAAGTATTTAGCAAATCCCGACATTTTTTGGAATGCATCAAGAAATGGGATATTCATTGACAACCCTTTCAATTGGTCGTAGAAGCGTTGTCACTTGGCATCTTCCGTTCTTTTCATCAATCTTTGTGGGAACGGGGGAGGAGATTTATATGTTTGAGTCAAGGGTTTAATTTCCCCCGTGACCTTGCCCTTTTGGGTGCTACCACCGGTAGCTTTTTCAACATTTGGCTCCTCATCACCCTCGAGAACAATAGGGTGTGCCTCCTTCTCTTTTTCAACAATAATAGGCACTTCAATTGGTGCCTCCAGTTCTTCTTCAATTTATTCCTCAATAACCTCATCAACAATCGGCTCGACAATGATAGGTTCAACCACTCTCTAATTCACCGCATTAAGGATATTTCCACTTATAGTAGAAATATCTTTGCATGAGGCAATGTGATCACCTCCACTACCCTTTGGGTTCGGAATTGTGTCGCTAGGAAGGCCCCCTCTTTGTGGTGGATGTTGTTCACGAGAAAGATCTCACATTTGTGACTCAAGTTTTTGAATCGAAGCGGTGTGATATCCTACCACTTCGGTCAGATTTTCCATCTTTTTGTCACTCTTATGTTGGTTGTCCAATATCTTTTCAAGCATAGATTCCATTCGAGAGGTCCTTTGATCATTGGAAGGACCCTCTCGCCAATTTTGAGAGTTAGAAGAACAGCCCTTTGGTGGAACATAGGCATTGGAATTTCGATTACCATAATTGTTGTTGTTGTAATCCCTCCTGTCCGAACCACCATATTCATTTCGGCCATATTGATTGCTTTGTTGTTGGGTTCTCCATTGCTTTTGATAACCCCCTTGAGAGTTATCGATATAATTAGCATCCTCACATTGTGGCTGCCCCTCTAGATAAGTTTCCTCCGAGACTTGGTACATTCCGGGACCATGAGATGGCATCTCTTCGACAACATTCACACTTTTAGCTTTTTTCTCCACAAGCCTCTTTGACAGCAAATCCACGGTGGTTTGCAATTGAGCAAAAGTATGATCTCGCTCATGATTTTCTTTGGCCACCGCGGCAACAGAGGGACTACTATATGAAAAGATTTCAGTATCATTTGAGTGCCAAGCTTGATTGTGGGTGGTGAGCTTATCGAGAAACCTGGTGATGCTAACAAATGATTTGTCCATGAAGCATTTCCCAGCTGCAGTGTTGACAACAATTTGATTCATTGTACCTAATCCCTTGTAGAACTTCTCGGTGAGAATAGCATCCGGAAACCCATGAGTTGGAGATTGAGCTAGATAGTACTTGAAACGCTCCCATGCCGAATATAATTTTTCCCCCGGAAGTTGTTTGAATGCAAAGATCTTTTCCCGAAGTTCAGCCTTTTTGCTTGGTGGGAACCACTTCTTCAAAAATGTATTGGCTAACTCGCTCCAGGTGTGAATAGAATTGCTGGGGATCTTTTCATACCATTCCCTTGCTTGGCCAGCCAAGGAATATTTAAAGACCCGTAACCGAATTGCATCAGCAGAAACAACACCTTGGGATTGTTGAGCACACACATGCAGGAAGTTCTTCAAATATCGGAGTGGACAATCCTCCGAAGAATTTCGGAAATAACCTTCAAGTTTCAACAGCTGATAGATAGAACTATCAATTTTGAAAGTAGCATTTCTAGTCCTAGGAGGGACCACAGCAGAAGCATAATCAGCTTCATTGATGAATTCCGCAAATATATTCTCATTCTCATCCTCTTCTGGTGCAGGTGGGTTCACTTGGAGTCCACCTTGGTTTCCTTGATTTCAATTCTGTCTTCCTGCCATGTTCACCTGGTTCACCACAACAGCAAACAAGGTGTGATGGAATAGAAAAAGTTTTAAAGAAGAGTACACAACAATCAGTAATTTCAAAACCGTATTCCCCAGCAACGGTGTCAAAATTTGATATGCTCAAATTACACCTTTTAATGGCGTAAAGCGGACGTTGTCAAATATAGTAACCCCGACAAGGTTGGGGTCGAATCCCACAGGGAATATGGAGAGAAAAAGGTACTAATTATTTATGTAACTAATCTCTAGAAACTTTAATCTTATTCCGAATAGTATAGAGGAAAGATTTGGTTTGTATTCGCTATTTTGAAGTATTTAGAATTTGTTTGGATTGGGAGAACCAAAGTTGTGTCCCCGCGGTGATTAGATGTTATGCTATGGGTATCAATATGATATATTTCTAATGGGTCGGGATTTTGTATGCACTTAATCTCTAATGCACTTTCTAATATTTTCCAATAGTTAGAAAGTATTTCTTTTCATGATTTTCCCAAATGTAGAAAGGTTGTAAGTAAGATCGATTAAATATGCCAATTAGAATTCATCTTATCCCTAAGTGAGTTCATTAAACGAGGGTTAGCACCCCGAGTCCTTGTTATATTATTTCAAATCACACCCTAGTTCATCTTTCCAAATAAACTAGGGTTTGTGCATAAGCAAGTGTTTGCAACCACTAACGAACAATGAATGCGAGAAATAATAAAACACATCACAACCCATTATATATATATATATATATATATATATATATATATATATATATATACAATGTTAGACACCCATTACATAACATCCATCATTTGGGTCCACAACTTTGATTAAAGAAACTACTCACACATGATGGTCTCAAAAGTAGTAAGCAATAAATGAGACATAAAGCTTACAAAGTGTGATAAAGATGATGAAAAATGGAATCTTGTTGTCTTCACTAAGCTCCAAAAGTGGAGTAATCAATGCTCACCCACCAATGGAACTTTGTTCACGTGCATAAAATGAAAATTGGCTGCTAAAAATAACCTAAAATGTTCTTTAAATAGGCTGCAAAAAATGCACAGCAGCGACTGACAAAATTGCCCCCGATAGCAAGATCGACGGACCGTCGATCGTTCGACGATCCGTCGATTCCTCCGTCCTTTGTATCTTCAGCAATGTGATCCATTCGACGGTTCCGTCGACCAGTTCGACGCTCCTTCGAGTATTCCGTCTTTCTCTCTTCTTGTTGACAGATCTTGATTGATGACACAAATGACGAAGCGTCGATCAGTTCGACGCTTCGTCGATGTCTCCGTCCTTTGTCTTCTTCAACTAATGTCATCACTGGAAAATTGAGCTTATCGACGCTTCGAAGGACGGTCCGTCGGTTGATCGACGGGACGTCGATTTTTCATTTCTGGCCAATTTTTCCTTTGTTGTTTGTTTTTCTTGCTTTTGGGCCATTGTTTTCCTAAAACACAACAAAACATATTAACAAGAACCAGACTTACTTGAAAACAACCAAAATTCATAGTAAAAAAACGTGGAATGTGCCATAAATCCGCGGCATATCAATATGTTGACTTGTGGTTATGATAATTTTCTTGATATTGGGAGTTCCAAAGGTTACGATAGCATTTATCCAACCAGGAGAGTAAAGGACTTTTCCGACCGTAGGGGGAATGCATTACAGTGTTTTAAGTGGGTTTCCATTAGAATTTCAAATTGATTTTTACAAGATATGTGACGAAAGACCATGCCTCAGTAAAAAGGACAGGTGTGATCCTGATAAGAAGGCTTACCTTGATTTTTAAGACAGATGTGGTGAAGGTCACCTGACAATAGAAAAATGAGAGCGATGTCGGCTTATGAATAAAAAGAAAAGATGAGTAGGTGTTCGAGAGGATATCATTCGTTAAGTCTATATTTCCAGAGGCTCATAATTAGGACATAGAAAGTATGTTAAGAAGTCCTACAGATTCAGACGTACGAAAATATGAGAAACCAGAATAGCCGAGGGAAATTAGGAGCATATGAGCTTTACGATTGGAATTTTAAATGATCGTGAGGTATGAGTTTGACTAGCTAGGCAAAAAGAGGGGGAGCATCCAGCCTGAGCAGTCCTCAGAACCGTATCTATGCACTAGCTGGACGACAGGATCTTGAGTCCTCCCTTAATGTTGTTACAGGTATATTGCCTGTATTTCCTTATGATGCGTATGCATTGATTGATCCCAGTTCCACATTGCTATATGTTACTCCTTATATTGCTGGTCGGATTGGGCGAAACTTGAGTCGATTAACCCTTTCAAAGTGTTTCATTAATAAGGTGTTAGTATGACCAGATGGGGTTTGTAACTTCTTCTCGAAGTAAGAGGTGGAAGGGATAGGTATATGTATAAATGTGACCTTTGAGTATTAATATGCTAATGATTTATGAGTATAAAGGGGTAGAAGAGGTAAGAGAACGATGTACGTTACTAGAAGAGCCAGATATCGACAAAAGCTTTTTATCGTATAAAGTATATTGGCAAGGATTTTGTACGGAGGAACGAGTATAAGGATATATGGATATAAGACAAAGTTAGGACTAAGGTACAGAAAGATTCTTTTTCAGAAATCCTCTTGACACAATATTATTGAGTTAGTAACATAAGGCTGAATAGCTAATGAAGGATGTGAACTATGCTTTGAAGGAATTGGTTATGTGATGGTAGATGAATGAGTTGGAAGTCGCGAGTTGATGTATGATGGACCCTTCATTAAAGAGACGAATTTGTATTTTAAAAGAGGTTTGTCTAAAGACCGAGTGTTTATGTGGTAAAGAGAAGAAGGAACATTAACAATCAGGCAGATTCTGAGAATAAAATTGGCGTTCGACACCATCACAGTGATGAAATGGGGAAAACGACTAATAGGAGAAAGGTAATCCTGGAAGAACAGTAGAAAAACTATGAAGATCCTTTTGATGAAAGCTTAGGCCCATCCAGGATCAGTACGTCTACAAGAATATATGACTCGTTACAAATATGTGCAACTGAGTAGATAAATTCAGACGATGAATAGTCACAACTAAGATTAGTTACGAATTCGCTGAGAGTGTGTACTAATAAGAATAAGGATAAATCTAGCACCAAGATGGATACATTCATTCTAGGAGGTAACAAAATGGTATAGAATTATGTATCCCAAAGATGATACAAGTATATGAGAAGTTTGTCAAGATTATTATAGGGTTTCAACTGGTGAAGCGTAGCGTAGTTGAGGATAGCAATGGAAAATAATATGATATAAGCCGAAAAACTTGAGTAAAGATGTAGTATTCTAGATATGGCATATCTCTAAAAACCAAAGCTTGAAAGGGTAGTAAAAAAAGAGTATCTCAGTAGCCTATATCAAATGTAGCAAAGGTAGATGATCTATTCAGAGGTAATAAAGATGTATCATGACCTTGATGGATCAAAAGAAGAAATATTGCAGAGTTCATAGTCCACTAATAAATAAATAGAAAGCCAGAAAGACCAAGGAACATATAGATATGTCGTTGAGAAACGAAGGAATGATCAGTATGGATATTATAACTATAAGGAAATCGGGATAACCAGTTAGTGTGTTCTAGTTAAATTCCAATATTCAGATTGTTATGTCCCGTGTTTTCGCACATTTGAAAAAAATTTGAAATAATGTTGACTTGTAAGAAATAAGGCCATAAGTGATTTCTATTAATACATAAGTTGGTTATGAAAGAATATTAATGTAGAAGTGTTAAGGAAGGCAAGGGGCAAAATTGGAATTTTGGAAATTAGTTTCGGGAATTACAAAACAAGAATTATAATCCATTGGGCCCAAATAAATGGATGAAAATTTAGGCCCATTAGAGAAGGGGTGGCCGGCCATGTATGGCCAAGCCCACCCAAAATTAATACAATTTTTCCATGTGCTTAAATTAAATATAAAGGGGTCCTTATCTCTTAGATGATTCAAGAAAGAATAGAAAGAAGAAAAAAAAAACAAGAGCAACAACACAAGCCATTTCGGGTTTGGCCATAGAAAAATCATCCCTCAAAATCTTACCTCTAAAATTATTTTCTTGTTGAATTCCTACTAATTCAAGGTCCCTCTACAACTTGGTGTAGTTGTTTCGGAAGATTGAGGACTAGTTTCATCAATCTCACACTTTGGACAAGTGAAGAAGATTGGAGAAAAAGGTAAGAATTCATCCCTTTTTATTATGTTATGAAGGCTTGTTTGTGTTGTAGTATGTAGAAATGAGTTGAAAGTATAGAGAAATGGAAGTTTGCAAAGTGGGTATATATATATGCATGTAGCCGTGTGTGTGTATATGTGTATACCTATAGTGTGTTGAATTTTATGTTGTGTTTTAGTTGTGGTTATAGTGGGATTCACATTGGAAATGAAAGTTGAATGAATTTAGTTGAGGTTAGTAATGTGGTGTTTGGCCGTGTGATATGGAGTTGGTGGAATGGAAATGAATTAAGTTTGTTTAGTGTGTTAGTTGTGTTGTTGTGATCCTTGCAATGTAAATGAAGGTAAAATGATGTAAGTTTGCATTGAAATGGAATATAGAAGCTTATGTCGTTTTCGTATGATTTTATGACATTATGGAAATTAAGTTGTTAAGGTGCAAACTATGATGATCGTTGATGAACTTAGAAGATGGAAACATGTTAGGAATAAGTATGTTAGTAATTTGAAGATGTGGATGAATTATGGCTTTGGTGGAAAGTTTGTATATTTTGTATATCTTGGGTATATATTATAGAAATGATATGAAATGCTTCCGAACGGCATTGTAATGATTTTGATTAGTAATGAATGTGAGTATGATGGTGTTGATTTGAAAATTTGGCGTCGGAATGGAAGCTATTGCATTATGTTAAGAAGAAGACTAGTTGTGTATTATATTGTGCTTTGTTGTGATTGTTGATGTTGTTGTTGGGTTGTTGTTGATTGTTTTGGCCGAGTTGAATTCTCGGGGGTGCTATATGTATAGGGGAGGTGCTGCCGAAATTCGGTAGACAAATATGAATTTAAGTTGAATTCATAGAATCTAAAACTCACAATTGGTAAATGTGACCATTTGTAGATTCTGGGTGAAACGGGATTGGAGATTGGACGAGCGTGAGACGCATATAAGGTATGTAAAGCTACACCGATTCTTCTTTTGGCATGCCCTAGGTGTACTAGGATCGGATTTGAGCCTCGGAATATATTCTGTCCATCGGAATCCGCGTTGGAAATTGTCACTTGTTCATTCAATAGAACTAAACCCTTTAGGTATGCTTTGTTGGAAGATTTAGGTATACTTTTGCAAATTGTTTAGAAAGTTATGAAATGTCCCTAGTACTTCTATAAGTGACCCCATATGCTTAAAATACGTAATTTGAGCCCATCGCTTCGTTTGTCCCGAGGTGGGCCCACTATTTCCGATTTTACCTTTTTGTATTTATGACTTGTCTTCGAGCGGCTTTAAGGGAAATGTCTTAACTACTCCTCTAACTATTATCTCAAGAATTGTTTTAAGTATTCCGTTAAGCCTTACAAATTGTTTTGAATCTTGGAAACGATCTCAGAAAGGTTATGCCTCCGTAAACCATTATGACATCCGAAAATTCACTTACTATGATTCCGTCCGATTTCATTGCTGTGATTGGTCATTCGATATGCCTCATTGAGTCTCTGGAGATATATATGGTATTTTATTTGCATTTAGTCTCTCACTACTCCACTCGTGGACGCCTCAATGTTTCCTACACTGAGCCCGGGCCAGGATATGTTCTCAAGCGACTTCCACTGCATTGTTCGCCGTGCCTCGATGTGAGGGGGCAGGTATACATGTACATGGGTTGTGGAGTATGCTGTGCCATGTACACTATTTTGATATAATATGATCTGATATGGCCATCGGATATGTTATGCTATGTTATGGGGTTATCCCCTATTCTGATCCTTATATGTTGTGGCACCAGCGTCGGGGGGGGGGGTGACCACGTTCTGTCTACCGAGTCCCTTGGCGGGGGCCGGATACGATATGGCATATGTCTCTGTACACACTTCTTATGTTTTGGAAATATGCATTTGATATTCTGGATTTTGCATTCTTTTTCTGTTCGTTCTGTTTCCGGTTATGACTTTATCTCTGTACTTCCGGCTTTACATATTCAGTACATATTCCGTACTGACCCCCTTTCTTCGGGGGCTGCGTTTTCATGCCGCGCAGGTACTGACGACAGGTTTGCTGATCCCCCCGCTTAGGATCTTATTCCGCTATTTTGGAGCGCTCTTATTATCCAGAGCCTATATTTTTGTACAGTCTTCTGCTATTGTACGTATGTATATTATTCAGGGGTACGACGGGGCCCTGTCCCGTCTTATGATTCTGTTTTGTTCTGTAGAGGTCTGTAGACATACATGTGGGTTCTGTATTTGTTTTTGGGTTGTTATGATCTGTGATGGCCTTATCGGCTTCCACGTGCTATATCTGTGCATATGCGATATCTAGTAACGCCAAATTGACTCTTATATTAATATATTCTGCTAATATGCTAGTTTGGGGTTATTGGGTACGTTTGGGTGTCCAGCACGGACACTAGTCACGGCCTACGGGGTTGGGTCGTGACACAGATGGCCCCGTATGAAGCTCTATATGGCCAAAAGTGTAGATTACTAATTGGATGGTTTGAAGTAGGGGAGACAAAGTTAGTGGGGATAGATTTGATCCAGCAAGCGGTGAAGAAGATCAAGCTTATTCAAGACCGGTTATTAACAACTCAAAACCGTCAGAAATCTTACGCGGACAATCGTTGACAAAACTTGAAATTCAAAGTTAATGATTAGGTATTCTTGAAGTGTCGCCGATGAAAGGTGTAATGAGATTTGGCAAGAAGGGAAAGCTTAGTCCCCGGTATATTGGGCCTTGCAAGATTGTGCGCAAGGTAGGCAAAGTAGCTTATGAGTTAGGTTTACCTTCAGATTTGGAGTCAGTCCACCCAGTCTTTCATGTGTTAATACTTCGTAAGTGCGTTGGGGATCCTTCCATAATTGTACCTGTAGATGATGTCCAAGTTACTGAGAAATTGTCCTATGAAGAAGTTCGCATTGCTATTCTAGATAGGTAGGTTCGGAGACTCAAAACCGAAGACGTAGCTTCAGTTAAAGTCTTATGGAGAAACAATAATAGGGAAGAAATGACTTGGGAAGCTGAGGAAGATATGAAGTCCAGGTATCCACATTTGTTTCCGCTCCCAGAAGAGCTCCAGACAGAGACACCACTATCCTCAGGTATGCGATGCTTCTTTGAATGATTTCTTGGTCGTGTGTGGCCTATATGGATATTGATGTTGTAGCCCTGTGAGGCACTACATATTTTGTGTTGTGCGACAGGGTGGTAGTGGTACAATTACAGGGGAAACTCTGGTGAAATTTTCGTAGCATTCCTAAGAGCTTAACATTCGAGGACAAATGTTTTTAGGGGGGGGGGGGGGGGAGAATGTTACACCTCCAAAGTTTTCGCGTCGTTTGTGTTGTGAGTAAACTAACATAAGCTCAGAGAGGTCATGGAACCCTTATAAGGTTAAGGAATACTCTTAACAAGTGTTAAGCAAGTGTCTAAAGGTTCTGGGATCGAGCAAATCGAAGAAAATAAGTTTGTCAAAAATTTGGCAGAACTTGGGACAGAAATTTTGGGTCAACTTCAGAGAGGTATATCTCCTAGGTTATTAGGAGTTTTGAGGTGTTTCAAGACCCTAAAATGAAGTTCGTCGAGTGTAGTTTGCAACGCAACAAAGGGTTCGTCAATACGACATCGGAGTAGGGAGTTATGGGCATTTTAAAACGGACTGTCAGAAGCCTATGAACCTACGCGGAAATTCTACAAGCTACTTAAAAAGCCCACCAATTTCGGCCCATCAGCCCAACCCGATTTGGACTACTATATATACCCACTTAAGTCACCTAAATCACTTAATTTTTCACCATTTATCATCTCCACACCTCTCTAGAACCTCCCACAACATTAATCCAATATCCAAACCCCCCTAAACATATCCTAAATCATCTAGAACATTCCTCCAACTTCCACAACATACACACATATTCCTACAAGTCTATATGACAATTTTGGTCAGTTTTATTTCATTTTTAACATAGCCACAAGTCCTAGGAAGTCCTAGAAACCTCTCCAAACATATTCCAACATATTTCCAAGCCCAAACCAAGGATCAAAGTGAAGATTAAAGTGGTTAAGACTGTTCCTTCTTTTCTTGGCATGATTCCATATATGGTAGGAGCGTAAAGAACCTTATGACTAGAGATTTTTCAAAGTAGAGCTTGTCATATTGTGGCATAGTTCCGAGTGTTATGTTGTTCTTTCTGAGGGGCCATATCCCCTCCCTATGTCCTTGAGTTTACAGAGAGACAGAAGAGACATGTTATAGTATCAGTGTTTTTCAGCATGTGCATGATATACATATATATTTTTCTTTAGCCTGGCCACTTGGTCAGTGAGACATTTTCTTTAGCCTGGCCACTTGGTCAGTGAGACAGATTGCCTGGCCTACGGGTCAGTGAGACAGATTACTTGGCCTACGGGTCAGTGAGACAGAGATGCCTGGCCTACGGTTCAGTGAGACAGAATGCCTAGCCTATGGGTCAGTGAGACAGAATGCTTGGCCTACGGGTCAGTGAGACCGAATGCCTGGCCGACGGGTCAGTGAGACAGAATGCCTGGCCGACGGGTCAGTGAGACAAATTGCCTGGCCGACTGGTCAGTAAGATTTTTCAATTGCCTGGCCACTTGGTCAGTGAGATATATTATAACATTTATTGCATTTCATATGAGACAGTTCATGTGAGATATTCAGGGCATTCTTTGGCCTCAAGATTATATTGTTTTCCGTTCAGTTTCAGTTATCCTTTGCCTTACATACTCAGTACATTGTTTCGTACTAACGTCCTTTTTGGAGGTGGGGGGGAGGGGGGCGCTGCGTTCATGCCTGTAGGTTTAGGTAGCCAGACAGGCGATCCAGCTCAGTAGGCCTTCCGCTCAGCTACAGACGGTGCGCTCCACTTGGCTCGGAGCTGCAGCCCCTTTTGGTATGCCATTTTGACATGTATATATGGGTATGATAGGGCCTTGTCCTGTCCCTTCTACAGCTTGTATTCCATAGAGGTCTGTCGACAGTTGTATGTAGTTGGGATATTATGTAGCCCTGTCATCTCTTATTTTTATTGTACATCATACTTCACGGCCTAGTCGGCTTGCACTGTTATCCTTAGCACGTATATTTATATATATGCGTTAGTTGTGAGTTTTGGATGCGGAGTCTATGGTATTAATCTTACAAGAGATGGTATAACTCAGTTATGAGTTATTTATAGGCCACCAGGTTTCTCGGTGAGATGCAAGTACGAGATTAGGGGTGCTTGGTCAGTAATGGTCCGACACTCGTCACAACTCATCGACTTGGGTCGTGACAAACATGCTTCGTAGAGTAGCTTACGACTTTACTTTGTCATAAGACTCTTCTTATGCCTTGATTTGGTTTCAAAACCCTTTCTAAACTCCTCATATTGGTTCTGTTATAACCCCATCTTACGAGTCAAAGCTTAGCCTGAAAGTACAGGGTGTTACATTATCTCCCCCTTGGAATAATTCATTCTCGAATGATGGTTGTGGATGGAAATGGGACTAACTCAGGAATTCTACAGAAATTTTGGCAGAGTTTCCTTTGTAGATAGGACTATCCCAATATTTCTCAAACACCTACCAACTAACTAGATCATAACACAAGCCTTACTGGGCATCATAATACGCATGACATGACATAACAGGGTAATTGAAACATAAACATGACTAACATGAATGCTAAATTTGCATGAATACATGAATATTAACGTCATGAATACAGGTCTGACACGAACAGATTTTATTAAACTGAATGAATACATGAATACTATACATGGGATTTGGAAAAGATTTCATGGGCACGAATGACATGAGCATTGGAACATGAGCATAGACCTGAGATGATTACATGGACGTAAGGAGCAAGACATGGAACATGAATACTGTATGGACATAAAAATATGAATACTAGCTAACATGGATACACGAGTGCTGAACTAACATGAGATCTGAATACGTGAAAACATGGATATCATAGCATAAGATCTGAATGCCAAAAATATTAATGTTACAACAAGAAATTTGAATGCTGATGTGGCACCCCGAACCATGGCCTGGGCATAACACGACACCCGGTGCCTGAATACATGTGACCGAGCGAACCAACTGATTGACTGAATCAACATGTGATATCATAACATACTGAATATGGAAAATAGACCAACATATGCTGATATACTGAAAGTCTAAATGATATAAATCAAAATGCGAAAATACTAACTTAAGTCTGAATCATAAACTGTAGCCAACCTGGCTTAACATGAAAATCCTTCGACTCTATCTAACTGTCACTTAAGTCTATGAAGCCTCTAATGAAGTACTGAAAACACTGACTGGTGCCGGGACAAGGCCCCCAGCATACCTGACAGTCTATAACTGCTGTAGAGTTTGTAAATAAATGATAAGGCCCCGAGGGAACTGGGGCTCACCAATCAGCTGATACTAGAGATCCTAGCGGGCAGATGCGTTGTCATGTAAATCATTAGCTGCATAGAGAGATGCAGGCCCCAGGAAAAAGGGACGTCAATACATTTAAATTGCAATGGTATGTAAAGTAACTGAAAGAAAGAACTATAAGTACTGAAGCTGAAATTGAACTTATAACTGATAATTGATAACTGAAGTGACTAAAAGAAATAAAAATAAGAATACTGTTACAGTTCACTTTTACGCGGGTGCATAAAAGCAACTAAGAGGTTGAGGACTTTATTCGGATTTTTGAATTTTTAGAGTCGCCACCTAATTTTATAACGGAAATTAGGAAAACCAAGTAAAAGGGTTTGTTCAAACAAAGAAAAATCCTTTTAAACCAAAGTTCGAGAAAGGGTTCTGATGATCCCCTAGGAAAGGTTTTAATCACCCTAGTATTAAGGATCCATAGAATACGGTTGACCTATGAGCTTCAATGTGTGATTAAGTGATTATTTGCTAAAATGATTTCTTTCTTGCAAAAATGTCATGCTAATCATAAAACTCCAACTTTTGGCAAAAATGTCCTTTAAGGAAAGAAGAAGGTTGTTTTTCTTTTGAAAACTGTATAAGGGGTTAAATTCACTCCATTTACAGACCAAAACACACTTAAGATTTTCTCTTAAGTAGAGTTACTACTAGCTTGGTCTCAATGTTATGATTTTAGTCCTTATAGTTTGTATACATATATAAGAGAAATAAATAGAGTATATCTCCTTTATAGATAGATATGAAATGGAAAAGTCTACTTAGTTTCTTTAACCCATTGAAGCTCACTTATCAACCATATACTACTTCCAGCCCGAAAGTGTTTGAAATACCCTCAAGTCCAAATGAGTTTTGAGAAAAGGTCTATTTTGTATTTCTTCAAAATCTGATTTTTTTTTGTTTTACATTCCAAAAAATGGGTCCAAGTTACAAACCAAAAATGATCTACATTTGATTCTTTTAAGGCCCCAAAGGGGACAAAGTAGTCCAGTTTTAGTTTATATAGTCTAAAGTGGGCTTAAGGCCCAAAACGATTCCTTTATTTATCTCATGGAAGCCAAAAATGATCCTTCTTCGTCCAAAGGGCTTACGGCCCAAAACAAATGCCATTATCTAAACCAAATCTTTTAACTTCGTTCACATAACCAAATTCCAGATTTTGACTTATGCCTTTTTGTCACTACCCAACTAGAGGGCCATGACGGGAACCCGGAGCTAACCCACCGATCACCTCTGAACATACATCTCATAATCATTTCTAGGTGGACCATAAAGATAGCTCATTGATATCATAATCTGGAAGGACATATATCACAACATAACATCACATCTCTATATAATCCTCAACAACTATGCCCATCATCACCAGCCGACAAGGTTACTAAAATGTTTATACAACAATATGAACCGGTAGGGTTACGAAACGTCTAATTGTACACACATGTCTACGAGCCTCTACATAGAATACTAGTGACCATAAATACCAATACCAATAGATTGTAACTCCAAAGTAAGTGGAGTGCTCATGAGAATCTACTGATAAAGCACCTACAAATCGGATCCGTCTTCTTGCCTACCTGTGAGCATGAGGGCAGCGTCCACAAGAAAGGATGTCAGTACGAATAATGTACTGAGTATGTAAGGCATGAATAACAACATAACAAGAGATACAGAACATAACATGAGATAAGGATAACCTGTACATCTGATTTCCTCGTAAGGCGGATATCATGCATGCTTAGCTTTTTAAAGAAAACACTTTTCATGCATATCAAACATAATATCATCATTAGCTCGCGTCCGGTGTAACCATCATACGCTGCCCACTAGTGGTGTTGCCCGACCATATTGGCGCAGTGTGAGAAAATACTTACATATACATCAAGCATGCATGAGAGCCCAATTAAAAGCTGCAACTCTATCATAGTGACGTAAGGTCGGTAGTCTCCGATTACATTATGAAACAAGCATCATCGCTATATCTCACCTTGAAGGAACAATTATCATAAGGTGAGATCAACAACAATGAATAAAATCAAGAAAATCATGAAATAAACTCAATAATCTCATAATAGCATCAAAACCATAAACTTTGGAATCTCTAAAATGGAATCATCCTCATCATCATTATCATCGTAAAAAACATCTATCTTTAGTATCATAAGAATTTTGAGAATCATGAACTTCTAGCTTTGTGGCCCAGCTAGGAATGATTATGATATGTACGTTCAAAAGTGCTTGATTGGTTAGCTCCGGGTGCCCGTCATGGCCCTCCGGTTGGGTCGTGACACTTTTCCTTTTGAAAAATCCTAAATTTCGCTAATTTCGTGCAAGTACTTATAATAATCGTGTTTGTTTTGAAAAAAGGGTTTAATGAATACGCAAATTTCCTAAGTTCTAACATATTTGGGTTCCAATAATATCAAGCATTCTTGTTTACATATGCAAATATGTACAAAAGGCATAAAAGAGGAAGAGTTAGGCTAGTGAGCCTACTGAAACCCACTAGTTACCATTTTCACCCATGGTTGGGACTTCTATGCATTTTATTTGCCGGACTCAATGAATAAAGTGATTTGGGACTCAGGCCCAACAGGTTCGAACAGAAGGAAATGGCCCAAATGGCCCGCGTCATTTGATCCCATGCGAACACAAAAATGGGGAAAAGAAGAACTATGGTTAGAGAGCACCTAGACTTAATTATTAATAATAAAGCTTAAGAGTATACATACAACATAGTCACATATATACATGTCTATGAACAAGCAATTAATTAGAGCAAAGCAGACCCAAGTTCATTCAAGAGAAAAAAAAAACTGAGGCAAATAGGCCCATTTAAAGAGATAGAATTGGAGGACAATTTTACAGTTATAGACTAAGTGTATTAAGGCATTAAGGGGTTACATGGTAGTTATATTAATCAATCTTTACTTAGAGAGCTATTTTATGAGCATAAGAGTAAGTGTATTAAGGCATTAAGGGGTTACAAGGTAGTTATATTAATCAAACTTTACTGAGAGAGCTATTTTATGAACATAAGGGTTTAAACATATCCAACACATAATTAGATGAACATCCTTTGTTTACATCAGGTTTATAACAACATTCAGACTCAAAATCTAGGTCATGGTGCAAGCTAACATATTCTACCTTGATACAATCATTATGGAGATACCACAAACTTAAGTAGATATAGCAGTCTCTTAACTATACCAAATACTAGAGTTTATAGCAGAATTCTATTCATAATGTATAAGAAGTCTTCACAGAAACCAAACAAGTAGGCTCAAGCACATAGCAAGTTTAGTAAAGGGCAGTTACTATTTCACTTATATCATTCTTTGAATTTAGACAGGAATATCCAAACAATAGAGTCATGCTTTACCTAAATGGGACACATAGAACCATATAAGGAAACCAGATCATCACTTAGACTATACATTAAAGATGCGAAAATCATGTACACAGGGACATAAATGGTCACAATGAGATACAAGACATGCTTTTTATCTCAAATGGTCACTGAGAGGTCCAAACAAGTAAGGGACAAATTAAGCAAACTCACAGACAACTCAAGCAGCCATGGATAATATTAAATGAGTTATGCTGGGGGGGGGGGGGGAGCTTGAAACAGGCATTCGTACTAATCTTTAATACGCAACTGAAGTATGGAAAAAAACAGGGGTGCTCATAAGACATGTTGACTCAATTCAAAGCAGTTCAAATATGCCTATGCTAAGTCAAATGGAAATGGATCTCAAGTAAACACATCAAATGCCTTTCACGCTAGTTCAAACATTTTTTATATGTAAAACTTCACATGATTAAGTCATACTCTCATTTTTTGACTCTTGATTAGGCTAAGACTGCTAATATGCCAATTAGTTCTAAATCAGAGGATGAACATGGCCTTTAAAGTATATAAATGACAAGGAGAGTTTATTAGTAATGTTAAATGCTAGGGAACTAAAGATAAAGCACCTTAAATATCATGCTCTTATATGATTTAATCCTTATTTGGGATCTAAACATATAATCACACAGGCTGCCAATGGCACTTCAAAGGGACAAGATAAGCATATGGTTACAGATAAAGGGGGGGGGGGGGTCAAGCTGGCTTAACAAGGGACGGGGTGACATGCTTACACAACAGATAAACAAAACAAAAAATAGACTACAAATAGACATGGAACTTGTAAAAACTAATCATGCTCAACAACCTTGATCGAAAACTAGGCACCTATCAAGATTGAGTCCTCAAAATATCAAGTAGGTGTTACACCCTTCGTGTTCGTAGTGGTAGAACCTATGGCTTCCTAGTCAGGTATGCCCTTGGAATAGAGACCCAAGCCCGAGTTTGGAGGTAGAAAATGTCTTACCCCGTGTACAAGGGTACCAGCAGATATTCCTGGCAATTTATAGAGTTAAAAGTTGAACGAATTGAATCGACATGATCCGAAATGAACCAGAAAACCTCCAGGACACCAGTTATCGTCGACGAGTCGTCGACATGTTCGACAGACCGTCGACGCGCGACATCGATGGGATCCCGTAGCCATGCATCTGCAGGAGCAGGTTGACGGGCAAGTCGACGGATCGTCGACGGGCCATCAACCCAATCGTCGAACCGGACCGCTGTAGCCTTTTTGGCTTCCAAGTATAAATAGGTGGTCCACGACCCTATTTGATATTTTCTTCCTTCTAAAAATCAGAAACCCTAATATATTCTCTCCCAATATTTTTCCATCATATTAGTAAAGATTTGACTAGACCCGAACCCCGTAAACCCGAGATGGTGAAGAAGAAGGTTGCTTCTAGGGTTTCTTCAAGTTGTGGAGTTTAGGGAGTTGAAGTTGAAGTGATACTTGGGATTCTTGACCCCTCAAGATATGTAAATGATTTCTACCCTCATATTTAAGTTGGTTATCAAGAGTTTAGTGATGTTAAGTGAAGAGAAGGTAATTGTGAAAGGGTTAAGTTGATGAAGGGCAATGTAGTGATATAGGGTTGTTTTAGGACATGATTGGAAACATGTTTACGTATATATATATATATCTGTGTGTGTGTGTGTTGTCATTGTTGATGTGAGTATTGTAGTTGATGTGGGAGTGAATGAGAAGTTGGAGAGTTGTAAGCTTACAAGGAAATTATTGTCTATAGTTCGTTGAGATTTAGGCACATTTGAGGATGGCTAGTAAGCAAAGTAAATAGCCTAATTACGCCCTATGTTATCTTAATTGTAGTCTTGCAAGTTCAAGAGGTAGAAGTTAGGTGATTGCGTACTTCAAGGTATGATAAGACTAACCTTTTCTTCTTTTGGCATGATCCTATGATATGATCCAACAAGCGAGTAAGTGAGATTACATATTACTCTACTCTTAGAAGTATTAGGAGCACTTCAGTCTTTAATGTGCATGTACCCCATTTATGAGAAATCCTTCTATTCATGGGTCCAGTCTTATGTAGCCAGTTCTGTGCATACAGTCTATTCATGCATTACATTCATTATATATTATGTATATTGACCCGTGACTAGAAGGCGTTATATACGCACACATATCAGGCGTTACACACGCGAATATTAGACATTTGCAAAGTAAGAGAGGAGATATAGGCGTTATATACGCATTGCTACTATGATGATGATATTAATTATGGCCACAGAGGAGCCAATATGATATGACAAGATGCCATAGAGGCTTACAGGCATTACATACGCACATACATCAGGCGTTATATACACACTCATATAGATGCACGATCATCATTGATAGGTACGAGCATTCATATTATGTGCCCATAGAGGCATTATCAGTTACACAGATTTATGCAGATTTAGGCAGATACTAGTTCATACAAGTACACGCAGTTAGTGATTTCAGTTTATGAGTTTAGATTTTATCCATGATTCTCATGTATATTTATGTATATGTTGTTCTTATGCCTTACATACTCGGTACATTATCCGTACTGACTCCCTGTTGCTCGGGGGGTTGCGTTCATGCCTGCAGGTACAGGGAGATAGATAGGTGGTCCAGCTCAGTAAGACCTCTAGATCTAGTAGTGGTCAGTATGCTCCATTTTATCCGGAGCTACAGTCAGTTTTGGTATGCCACCCTTTTGAGATGTGTATGCATATGGGTATGACGGGGCCCTGTCCCTTCCTTTCTACAACTTTCATTCCAGTAGAGGTCTGTAGACAGTTGTATGTAGTAGTCAGATGATATAGCCTTATCGGCTCATATTATTTTGTGTACAATATATGTAGCAGCCTAGCTGGCTTGCACTGTTCCTCCGTATGTTGTGTATATATATGCAGATATTACAGAGTTCTAATGTTTCCTTTTTATGAGACCAGTTTGTGCCATTTATGGGCCTTTGATGTTTAGTATGTCCCAGATAAGTATTTAGGAGTGTTTGGTCGCTAGAGGTCAGTCTCCCATCACGGCTCATCGGGTTGGGTCGTGACAGAAGTGGTATCAGAGCAGTTTTGTCCTAGGGTTGTCTACAGACCGTGTCTAGTAGAGTCTTATTTATGGGCGTGTTGTGCACCACATTTATAAACAGGAGGCTACAGATTGTGCGATAGCGTCCTGTGTTAGGCGTTCGCTTTCTGATGAATTGTTATGATTTCAGTGATGCCCCCCAAGAAAGCTACAGCTGCCCAAAAGGGTAAGAAAGCCACAGGTGAGGCCACTAGCCACACTCGACAGGCCACGAGAGCCCAGAATGAGATTCAGAGTGAGGGGCCGTCTGAGACATCGCATGCACCGCCTCGAGCACCTACCCCAGTTCCTCAGCCGGATGCACCAGGCCAGGATGTGTGGGATGTTGTACGGTTGTTGACCAGATTAGTAGCCGCCCAGGCTCAGCGGTAGGGAGTTGGTGTTGACCAGGCAGATGGGACTGGTAGTTCGAGGGTTAAGACCTTCCTTGGGTTAGGTCCTCCAGAGTTTTCCGTGGTAAAGTAGAATATGGACCTTCAGGATTTCATTGATGGTATGCAGAGGACTTTGAAGGTTATGCATGCGGATGAGGTCGAGTCCGTAGAGTTGGCTTCGTATAGGCTGCGTGATATTGCAGTACAGTGGTATCAGACTTGGGAGTTATCAAGGGGAGAGAATTCCCCTCCAGCTGTGTGGCAAGAGTTCTCAGATGCCTTTATCCGCCATTATGTGCCTCCTGAGGTCAGGCGAGCCCAAGCAGATAGATTCCTACGTATTGAGAAGGGCAGTATGAGTGTTCAGGAGTATTGCGTGTATTTTGATTCTATGGCCAGATATGCTCCAGCCATGGTGCCTGAGATGGAGGATAGAGTTCATCGTTTTTTGGTTGGTCTAGGGCCACATTTGATTGATGCTTGTACTAATGCCGCATTACAACCAGGTATGGATATCTCCCATATACAGGCATATGCGAAGAATTTGGAGGATCGCAAGAGCTAGAGGAGGACAGATCGTGATCGTGACCGGGGCCATGGTAAGAGGTCCAGATCTTTTGATATTGGGGGTAAGTTGTTACATCCGACATTTTTGTTCATTCGGAAAATTCAAGATAAAATGACTTGTGATGAATAAGGCCACTATTGGACCTTACTTGGTATGCATGTGTAGGTTATGAATACAATGATGTGGAATTACGAAAGGTGGCCAAGGGCAATAATTGGAATTTTGGAAACTTGTTCCATGAATTACCAAAATTAGCCACCACTTTTGGGCCAAAAAAAAAAAAATAATAACAACAAAACAAAGGCCCAACTTAAGGGGGCCCAACCGGCCACCATAGGTCCAAGCCCATGGAATAATTAAATTCCATGGGAAATTATATATTGGATAAGTGTGAGGAATATTCAAGAAGCAAGAACAAATCAAGAAAGAAAAAAAAGAAGAGAGAGGGTTCGGGTTTGGAGAGAAAAAAGGAAAGAAAAGAAAGAATTTTTTTTGGAGCCAATCCCTTGGTTTAAAGAGTTCATCTCTTGAGAGATTATTGCTAAGCACAAGATTCTCTACAAGTTGATATAAAGATTGTGGCAAGAAAACAATTTCATCCTCCAAGTGAAGAACTTGAAGAAAGGTAAGGATTTCATGCTTTTGTTGTGTTAAAAATGATGTATGTATGTTGTGGTATGTGTGAATGAATGAAAAATATGGAAATTTGGTGTGTTGGAATTTTTTGGGTGTGTGGCCGAATGCATATATGTGTATTGCATGATTTTAATGGTTTGAATTCTTGTGTAACTTAGTTGTAGTATGGTGGAAATTGTAGTAGAAAGGAAAGTGGGATGAATTAGTGAGAATTGGAAAAATATTGGAGTTGGCCGTGTGGTACTATGTTGACTATGGGACGTGAATTTGATTTTTGTTTGTATGCTAATCGTGTTATGGCTTTGTGAAGTAGATTGAAGGATAATGGTTAAGCTAAAACGAAGAATTGTTGGTTAAGTTGTTGTCGGAAAGTATGTCGCTTTAGCCTAAGGTCTTGAAATTGTGATTGATGATAATGAACTTGGAATATGAAAATGTGTTTATGAACTCGTATGTTGAAAGTTAGGAAGGGATTGGAAAAGTAGTGACTTGATGGAAAGTTGAATGTTTGTGAATTTTATGAATATCTTATGAATATTATGTGAACATGTTATGGATTCCTCCGATGTGTGTCGTAATGATTTTGATGGATAATGGATATGAAAATAATAAGTTTTGGTTGGAAATGTAAGCTTGAAACGAAAGATGATTCGTCGTGTCGAAAGGTGGCTAATAATGCCATAGCGTATGATTTAGTGTTTATTGATGTTTGTTGTTGTTTGGATGTCTCCTCTGGGTTGTTGTGTTGCTAAATTGAGCCGAGCTAAGTCTCGGGGATGTCGTATATACAGAGGAAATGCTGCCAAAATTTCGGTAGGCAATTATGTGTAAAGTTAGAGTATTGAAAGAATGGAGCTAACCAAATGGTAAACTTGACCATTTCCAGATTTTGGACGAAATTTGGATTGACGCCAAGCGAGCATAAGGCGCCATCAAGGTATGTGAAGCACTTCTCTACGTTCCTAGGCATGTTCTGGATGTGGTAGGCTCGGCCGCGAGCCTTAAGTCCGACTCCGTTCCCTGGAATTCGAGACGGAAAACCGCTCCAATTCCTTCAATTCAATTGAACCTATTTTCTTACAAATTGCCCTTAAAGTGAGATTTTGCACAAAATTTCCCCAAACGGAGTCGGAACACTTCCGATTGAGTATGGGTTACCTCATAAGGTCAACTATCAATAATTTACGTATGTAGCCTCGGGTTGGTCCGAGGTGGGCCCACAAGGCCCGATACTTCCGGTACGATTTTAAAATACATCTGTTTTGGTCCGATTTTCTCCAAAAACTTCTGAACTATTATTTTATGTATATTATGGCTATTTTTGTGTAATTTATACATTATGATCTCTGAACATCTGAGAATCCCATTCTGGTAATAATCTGTCGTGCCTTCCCAACTAGGATATAGGCGCGTGCTATGCATACTATCTGGATATTCTGATTTTGGCTCGCCGTTTGGCACCCTTCAGTTTGATTGAGTCTGTAGGTAGGTGGTTTCTCATTTATCGGTTCGTGTCTGTCTCAATGCATTCTTTCACTGCGACCCGGGCCAGGTTCTGTTATCGTGCATATTTCTCTGCATTGTTCACCGCGTCCCTCGGCGTACGGGCCGGGATCTGTATGTCTGTATGATCTGTGTATGGGGATGGCGGCCAGGATGGCATATGATCTGATTTGATTCTGTCTGTCCACCGCGTCCCGTACTAAGAGGGCCGGGTTCTGTTACCGCGCCCCCAGACAGGGCCGGGATCTGTATGAATATATGCGTGTGCCATCTGTATTTATAAAGCACACGCCTCTGTATGATTTTGTATGACTCTGTGCTACTCTGCATGCATAATTCTGTCCGACATACTACTGTCTGTCCGTCTGTGGTACGACTATTTCTGTATGTCCGTATGGCTTCTGCTTCTGTATGTCCGTATGAATTCAGATTCTGCTCGTCTGTCCGCATTATGATTCCGTCTGTCTGCCCGAACTATAATTCTGTTCATTTGTGTGTGACACGATTCTGTGTGTCTGTCTGGATCATAACTCTGTCCGTCAGTTTGATTTATGATTCTGCCCGTTATATTTCTGTGACTCTAGTTCGGACTATGTTTATATCTGTTACGTTTTTGCTTTACATACTCGGTATATTTTCCGTACTGACCCCCGTTCTTCGGGGGCTGCGCTACATGCCCGCAGGTACAGACGCACCAGGTGATACGCCGTCCGCGTAGGTTTCCGACTCTGCTTTTTGAAGAGCTCCTTTGACTTGGAGCATATCTTTTGGTATATATCTTCTGTCTTCTGTGTACTCCGTATGTTTGTATATTCTGGGTACGGCGGGGCCCTGTCCCGTCATATGACTCTGTATGTCTGTAGAGGCCTGTAGATAGATGTGTGGGTTACGGGTTTCGTCTGTATGTTAGCCTTATCGGCTTACTTGTAAATATCTGTATGTTCAGGTATATATGTATATATACGTATGTTACGCGCGTGCCGTATTTGTATCGGCCTATTTCCGTACTTCTGTTTTGAAACGAAAAAAAAAAAATCTGTATGGTTCGAATTCGATCAGGTAGGTACGTATGGGTACCCAGTTAGGGTACCAGTCGCGGCCCACGGGGTTTGGGTCGTGACAAAAGTGGTATCAGAGCGGTTAGTCCTCGGTATGTCTACAGGCCGTGTCTAGTAGAGTCTTGTTTATCGATGTGTTGTGCACCACATCTATAAACAGGAAGCTACAGGGCATTTAGGATGTTACCCTTCTTTGGATTCTTAGATCGTGCGATAGAACTGTATTAGTAGGATGATCCTCTCCTAACGATCTGTTATGTTTCAGTGATGCCTCCGAGGAAGGCAACAGCTGCCCAGAAGGGCAAGGCGAGGATTGAGGCAGGAGAGACCAGCCAGGCCCCGAGGGTTACCAGGGCCAGTGTACAGCCTGCACTTGAGGATGTGCCCCCGTCGTCTGGGTCTGTTACACCCCCCTTGCGGGAGGACATCAGAGCAGCAGGAGCTGCTAATCGGGAGACGGCTCCACCGCAAGCTCCTGAGGTTCCAGTGCCCGAGCCTCCAGCTCCACAGGTAGGGGCGGAGGGTAGGGCCATGCGAGATGCGGTTCAGCTATTGACCACATTAATGGCGGAGCAGGTTCGCAGGCATGGATTTGGGGGTGGTCGTACGGACAGGTATGAGAGCTCCAGGGCTCGCGAGTTTCTGACATGTGGTCCCCCAGAATTCTCCGGGACCAAGTCTGAGGAAGACCCCCAGGAGTTTATTAGAAAGATGGAGAGCACACTGCGATTGATTAAAGCTTCGCCGACTGAGTCTGTGGAGTTGGCTTCGTATCGATTGTATGAGGTGGCAGCAAATTGGTATGAGTCTTGGCAGCTCTCCAGGGGCGACGACGCGCCCCCAGCGGTATGGGCCGAATTTACTAAGGCCTTTCTTGACCATTTTCTACCACCAGAGCTACGAAGAGCTAGGGTCGATCGGTTCTTGAACTTGAGACAGAATGGTAGAAGTGTTCGCGAGTACAGCCTAGAGTTCGATTCACTGGCTAGGTATGCACCCACCATAGTAGCTGAGATGGCCGACAGGGTGCACAGGTATGTGATGGGACTGGACTCTTATCTGATTGATGGTTGTTTGGCTGTGGCTGCTCAGCCAGGGATGCATGTAGCCCGGGTACAGGCACACGCCCAGGGCATGGAGGACCGACGTAGGGAACGTCGGCCTGATAGGGGTTACGACAGGGGCCAGCCTAAGAGAGCCAGATCGGCTGGGTATTCAGAGGGATTTCAGAGCGAGCCTTCCCAGCGGCAGAGAAATAGGTATTCATCCCAGCCAGCCTACAGTACGCCCCCACAGTTCGCAGGACAGAGCTCCAGAGGTCCCGGTCAGTCGAGGCCACCCATACCCCCGTGTTCTTACTGTGGGAGGCCCCACCCGGGGGAGTGTTACCGCGCTACGGGCGCTTGTTATTTTTGTGGGAGCCCAGACCATCGAGTCAGAGAGTGCCCACTTAAGGGCAGTTCGGGTTCAGCCCGGCCTGCTTGGTCCGTTGCAGGCTCATCTTCTCCTTCAGCGGCCATGCGCCCTGCGGGGCGAGGAGCACCAGCACCAGCACCAGCGCCAGCGGGTCGTGGCAGAGGACGTGGTGCAGCTTCTGGTTACAGCGGTCCTTCGAACCGCGTGTTTGCTTTAACCGGCCGGCAGGACCCAGGAGCGTCTTCGAGTGCACGCCCAGGTACGCCAACCAATCCTTTTTGAGAAATGTATGTATGGATAAGTTTGTATTTTGCTGAATTACGTGATCTTATACTTCTGGGTATTAGAAATAGTAAGATAAATGTTAATTTGGTGGATACCGAGATTCAGAAAAGCAATATGGTAATGGTATGACTTAGCCGGGGGTGGGACCCGCTACCAAAATTTTTCCGAAAATCTGCGAAGACCCCGATTTACTCTAAAATTACGTGACAAAGGTCGTGAGGGGCAATCGACGAAATTATATTAGCCCTAACGTGTTGAAATGCATGAAAGTTTCGGAGTTAAGCGTGCTCAGGCCATAGCAATTCTGGGATGGGTGACCCCCTGGGAAGTAATGCAAAGTTTTTGCTCAAGTGTAGGTATGACCGATATAAATGAAAATTTGGGGTAACCTAAAGGTGAAGGAGAATGTGTGGAGTAATCAGAGCCTTTACAAAAACCACACAGTCCGACGCGGATTAAATGGGCAAAAAGAAAAGATGCGATACCGCTCGGAAAATTGAGCGAATCTGGATAACAGTTAGCGACGACCCGAATGTTGTCAGGGGATAGGAAAAAGCCCAATTACATCATAAGTTAGTCTGGTATGACGATGGTTGAAAAAGGAAAGAGAGTATGGATAGTAGGGGAGAAGAGAGATAAGAAGGGCGAGTAAGCAGAATCCTTGAAAAGGTCGGTAAGAGACACCCAAGACGATTTGTATGATTGATTCTGAATATGTTTCTGTCTGACATATCTCTGTACGATTAACCCTGATTACGAATCTGTCTGACACACCTCTGTATGTCTGACTCTGGATATAAATCCGTCTGGTGTGCCTCCGTACGTCTAATTTTGGTCACGCATCTGTTTGATACATCTCCGCATGTTTGATTCTAAGTGTGACTCTGTATGATACATTTCTGTAAGCCTGATTCCGATTTCGAAATCCGTCCGATACATTTTTATACATCTGACTCTGATCTCAGATCTGTCTGACATACTTCCGTATCTCTTCTTTTGATTGTGAATCTATCCGCCATAGTTTGGCATGTCTGCTTCCGATTACGAATCCGTCCGATATGCTTCGACGTGTCCGATTCCAGTCCTGAATCTGTTGCAAAGAAGTGTCTGGTATGAAGTGGGATTACGAAAATGCGGTAGGAATTCAGGAGTGTAATAAGAAATGAGGTGGACTATGATGTTTAGGAAACGTTCGTCGGTTACAAGAATATAGCTTATGGTTCGATTATTATGTGGGGTATGAGAAAAATCTATTATGAAGGCATTTAAATCGGTGATGTGAAATATTACCCCATAATGTTGGCAAAGCAGCCATGTCGGAAAGTCAGTAAAGGATGACTATAAAGAGAACCCTCCCGGAGTAGTATGACGCCCCATAAGGTCAATTTAACATTCGAGGACGAATGTTCTAAAAGGGGGGGGGGGGGGGAGAATGTTACATCCGACATTTTTGTTCATTCGGAAAATTCAAGATAAAATGACTTGTGATGAATAAGGCCACTATTGGACCTTACTTGGTATGCATGTGTAGGTTATGAATACAATGATGTGGAATTACGAAAGGTGGCCAAGGGCAATAATTGGAATTTTGGAAACTTGTTCCATGAATTACCAAAATTAGCCACCACTTTTGGGCCAAAAAAAAAATAATAATAACAACAAAACAAAGGCCCAACTTAAGGGGGCCCAACCGGCCACCATAGGTCCAAGCCCATGGAATAATTAAATTCCATGGGAAATTATATATTGGATAAGTGTGAGGAATATTCAAGAAGCAAGAACAAATCAAGAAAGAAAAAAAAGAAGAGAGAGGGTTCGGGTTTGGAGAGAAAAAAGGAAAGAAAAGAAAGAAATTTTTTTGGAGCCAATCCCTTGGTTTAAAGAGTTCATCTCTTGAGAGATTATTGCTAAGCACAAGATTCTCTACAAGTTGATATAAAGATTGTGGCAAGAAAACAATTTCATCCTCCAAGTGAAGAACTTGAAGAAAGGTAAGGATTTCATGCTTTTGTTGTGTTAAAAATGATGTATGTATGTTGTGGTATGTGTGAATGAATGAAAAATATGGAAATTTGGTGTGTTGGAATTTTTTGGGTGTGTGGCCGAATGCATATATGTGTATTGCATGATTTTAATGGTTTGAATTCTTGTGTAACTTAGTTGTAGTATGGTGGAAATTGTATTAGAAAGGAAAGTGGGATGAATTAGTGAGAATTGGAAAAATATTGGAGTTGGCCGTGTGGTACTATGTTGACTATGGGACGTGAATTTGATTTTTGTTTGTATGCTAATCGTGTTATGGCTTTGTGAAGTAGATTGAAGGATAATGGTTAAGCTAAAACGAAGAATTGTTGGTTAAGTTGTTGTCGGAAAGTATGTCGCTTTAGCCTAAGGTCTTGAAATTGTGATTGATGATAATGAACTTGGAATATGAAAATGTGTTTATGAACTCGTATGTTGAAAGTTAGGAAGGGATTGGAAAAGTAGTGACTTGATGGAAAGTTGAATGTTTGTGAATTTTATGAATATCTTATGAATATTATGTGAACATGTTATGGATTCCTCCGATGTGTGTCGTAATGATTTTGATGGATAATGGATATGAAAATAATAAGTTTTGGTTGGAAATGTAAGCTTGAAACGAAAGATGATTCGTCGTGTCGAAAGGTGGCTAATAATGCCATAGCGTATGATTTAGTGTTTATTGATGTTTGTTGTTGTTTGGATGTCTCCTCTGGGTTGTTGTGTTGCTAAATTGAGCCGAGCTAAGTCTCGGGGATGTCGTATATACAGAGGAAATGCTGCCAAAATTTCGGTAGGCAATTATGTGTAAAGTTAGAGTATTGAAAGAATGGAGCTAACCAAATGGTAAACTTGACCATTTCCAGATTTTGGACGAAATTTGGATTGACGCCAAGCGAGCATAAGGCGCCATCAAGGTATGTGAAGCACTTCTCTACGTTCCTAGGCATGTTCTGGATGTGGTAGGCTCGGCCGCGAGCCTTAAGTCCGACTCCGTTCCCTGGAATTCGAGACGGAAAACCGCTCCAATTCCTTCAATTCAATTGAACCTATTTTCTTACAAATTGCCCTTAAAGTGAGATTTTGCACAAAATTTCCCCAAACGGAGTCGGAACACTTCCGATTGAGTATGGGTTACCTCATAAGGTCAACTATCAATAATTTACGTATGTAGCCTCGGGTTGGTCCGAGGTGGGCCCACAAGGCCCGATACTTCCGGTACGATTTTAAAATACATCTGTTTTGGTCCGATTTTCTCCAAAAACTTCTGAACTATTATTTTATGTATATTATGGCTATTTTTGTGTAATTTATACATTATGATCTCTGAACATCTGAGAATCCCATTCTGGTAATAATCTGTCGTGCCTTCCCAACTAGGATATAGGCGCGTGCTATGCATACTATCTGGATATTCTGATTTTGGCTCGCCGTTTGGCACCCTTCAGTTTGATTGAGTCTGTAGGTAGGTGGTTTCTCATTTATCGGTTCGTGTCTGTCTCAATGCATTCTTTCACTGCGACCCGGGCCAGGTTCTGTTATCGTGCATATTTCTCTGCATTGTTCACCGCGTCCCTCGGCGTACGGGCCGGGATCTGTATGTCTGTATGATCTGTGTATGGGGATGGCGGCCAGGATGGCATATGATCTGATTTGATTCTGTCTGTCCACCGCGTCCCGTACTAAGAGGGCCGGGTTCTGTTACCGCGCCCCCAGACAGGGCCGGGATCTGTATGAATATATGCGTGTGCCATCTGTATTTATAAAGCACACGCCTCTGTATGATTTTGTATGACTCTGTGCTACTCTGCATGCATAATTCTGTCCGACATACTACTGTCTGTCCGTCTGTGGTACGACTATTTCTGTATGTCCGTATGGCTTCTGCTTCTGTATGTCCGTATGAATTCAGATTCTGCTCGTCTGTCCGCATTATGATCCCGTCTGTCTGCCCGAACTATAATTCTGTTCATTTGTGTGTGACACGATTCTGTGTGTCTGTCTGGATCATAACTCTGTCCGTCAGTTTGATTTATGATTCTGCCCGTTATATTTCTGTGACTCTAGTTCGGACTATGTTTATATCTGTTACGTTTTTGCTTTACATACTCGGTACATTTTCCGTACTGACCCCCGTTCTTCGGGGGCTGCGCTACATGCCCGCAGGTACAGACGCACCAGGTGATACGCCGCCCGCGTAGGTTTCCGACTCTGCTTTTTGAAGAGCTCCTTTGACTTGGAGCATATCTTTTGGTATATATCTTCTGTCTTCTGTGTACTCCGTATGTTTGTATATTCTGGGTACGGCGGGGCCCTGTCCCGTCATATGACTCTGTATGTCTGTAGAGGCCTGTAGATAGATGTGTGGGTTACGGGTTTCGTCTGTATGTTAGCCTTATCGGCTTACTTGTAAATATCTGTATGTTCAGGTATATATGTATATATACGTATGTTACGCGCGTGCCGTATTTGTATCGGCCTATTTCCGTACTTCTGTTTTGAAACGAAAAAAAAAAAAATCTGTATGGTTCGAATTCGATCAGGTAGGTACGTATGGGTACCCAGTTAGGGTACCAGTCGCGGCCCACGGGGTTTGGGTCGTGACATAAGTTTAGGGGAGGACAGAGACAGCAGCATCCCCGATATCCTTTCCATTCAGCAGGGAGCGCATCTCCGCGGTTTCCAGGTCCGAGATTTGACCGGTCTCCTTACTCCGGAGCAGGTCAGAGTTCTAGAGCATCAGGCTCTCAGTACAGACCGGAGTCAGGCCAGATGAGACCCCTTTTGCCATGGTGTGCCTAGTGTGGCAAGTTACACGCCGGTCAGTGTCGACTGGGATCAGATGGTTGTTATGCTTGTGGCCAGCTTGGCCACATGGTGAGAGAGTGCCCGATAAGGATTGGTACAGGTATGGTTCAACCTACAGGGTCTGTGGCTGGCTCTTCTTCTGCAGTGCGCCCTCTAGGGCAGGTTTTTCAGATGCCATCAGGGCGAGGTAAAGAGAGGAGTGGAGCATCTAGCTCGAGCGGTCCTCAGCACCGCGTGTATGTATTTGCTGGTAGACAGGACCGCGAGACGTCTCACGATGTTGTAACAAGTATATTATCAGTTTCCTCCCATGATGTTTATGCACTGCTTGATCCAGGCTCCACCTTATCATATGTACGCCCTTTGTTGCCGAAAAGTTTGGGGTAGAGCCTGAGTTTATTAGACCTTTCGAGGTGTCTACGCCAGTCGGTGATCCGTTTATAGCTAGGCGAGTATACCGGGACTGTGTTGTTATAGTTTGTGACCGCCACCTCGTAGCAGATTTGATTGAGTTAGATATGATTGATTTTTGATGTTATTATGGGCATGGACTGGTTGGCTTCTTATTATGCTAATGTTGACTGTAGATCAAAGATTGTTCGATTTCAGTTCCTAGGTGAACCCGTCTAAGAGTGGAAAGGCAATGCTGCTTCGCTTAGGGGTAGGTTTATTTCCTACCTTAAGGCAGAGAAGATGATTAGAAAAGGGTATATTTTTCACCTAGTTCGAGTTCAAGATGTGCAAGCAGAGTCGCCGACTCTTCAGTCTGTTCCTGTGGTTAATGAGTTTCCAGAAGTGTTTCCAGATGAGCTTCCAGGAATTCCCCCAGAGAGGGAGATTGATTTTGTTATTGACCTATTACTAGACACTTAACCAATATCTATCCCTCCTTATAGGATGACACCTGCGAAATTGAAAGAGTTGAAGGAACAATTGAAAGATTTGCTCGAGAAGGGCTTTATTAGGCCTAGTACATCGCAGTGGGGAGCCCCAGTGTTATTTGTAAGAATGAAGGATGGAACCTTGCGAATGTGTATCGATTATAGGCAATTGAATAAAGTGACTGTAAGGAATAAGTATTCGCTCCCGAGGATCGATGATTCGTTCGATCAGTTGCAATGCGCTAAATATTTCTCGAAGATAGACTTGAGATCAGGATATCACCAGGTCAAGAAGGGGACATTCCGAAGACGACATTCCAAACTAGATTTGGCCACTATGAGTTTCGTGTTATGTCGTTCGGGCTAACTAATGCCCCAGTTGTATTCATAGATTTGATGAATCGCGTATTCAGGTCCTTTCTAGATTTGTTCGTGATTGTGTTCATAGATGATATTCTGGTTTATTCGCCTTCAGAGGCCGATCATGCAGAACATCTGCGGACAATGCTTGGAGTTCTTCGAGGTAAAGAGTGGTATACCAAGTTTAGTAAGTGTGAGTTCTGGTTGAACTCTGTGTCTTTTCTGGGTCACATTATTTCAGAAGAAGGCATTGGAGTGGATGCCCAGAAGATTGAGGTTGTGAAGAATTGGCCAAGGCCCACGACACCAACGGAGATACATAGTTTCTAGGGCTTGGCAGGTTATTATGAAAGGTTTGTAGAAGGATTTTCCTCTCTTTCAGCCCCATTGACCAAATTGACTCAGAAATCAGCTAAGTTCATTTGGACAGATGCTTGTGAGCAGAGCTTTCAGATGTTGAAGGATAAGTTAACTTCAGCACCAGTTTTGACTCTTCCGGAAGAAGCAGATGGCTATGTGGTATATTGTGATGCTTCAGGTGTTGGGTTGGGCTGTGTGTTGATGCAGCACGGTAAAGTTGTCTCTTATGCTTCTAGGCAGTTGAAGAAGCACGAGAAGAATTATCCAACCCATGATCTTGAGTTAGCGGCAGTGATTCATGCCTTGAAGATATGAAGGCACTACTTATACGGTGTCCATGTTGATATCTATAGTTATCATAAGAGTCTCCAGTATATCTTTACGTAGAAGGATTTGAACTTACGTCAGAGGCGATGGCTGGTGAGGTTAAAAGATTATGATGTGGATATTCTATATCATCCCGGGAAGGCTAATGTAGTAGCCGATGCCCTCAGTCGTAAATCTATGGTAGCTTGTCTCACGTGTCGCCAGAGAGAAGAGAAATGGTCCGTGAGGTTCATCGATTGGCTAGCCTTAGAGTTCGATTGCTAGATTCGGGTGATGTAGGAGTTACTGTTCAAGACACGGTGGTATCATCCTTGGTAGTTGAGATAAAGGAGCGTCAGGATGAGGGTCCTGTTCTTGTCCTTTATCGAGATACAACCGCTCAGAAAGAAAAGACACCGTTTGTGATCACAGGTGATGGAGTACTCAGGTATCGAGGTAGGTTGTGTGTCCCTAATGTTGCAGGACTCCGTCAGCAGGTTATGGGAGAGGCACATTACTCCCGCTATTCTATTCATCCAGGCTCAATGAAGATGTATCATGATCTCAAGGAAGTTTATTGGTGGGATGGCATGAAGAGAGATGTAGCAGAATTTGTCACTCAGTGTCCAAATTGTCAGCTAGTCAAAATAGAGCACCAGAAGCCTGGAGGTCTATTGCAGGATATGGATATTCCGACATAGAAGTGGGAGGTAATTAATATGGACTTTATTACCGGGTTGCCCCGTACTCAACAGAAGTGTGACGCGATATGGGTCATGATTGATAGGCTCACAAAGTCAGCTCATTTTCTACCTGTTAGAACTACTTATGCAGCCGAGGATTATGCAAGGCTTTATCTTAACGAGATTGTACGACTTCATGGTGTTCCTTCAGCCATCATTTCGGATAGGGGAGCACAGTTCACAGCCAAATTCTGGAAGTCTTTTCAGCAGGGATTGGGGACTCAGGTGAGTCTTAGTACGACGTTTCACCCCTAGACAGATGGACAAGCAGAGCGTACTTGACTTCCAAGGCAGTTGGGATGATCATTTGCCTCTTATTGAGTTTGCGTACAACAACGGTTATCATTCCAGTATTCAGATGGCTCCTTATGAGGCCTTATATGGGCGGAGATGCAGATCGCCCATAGGATGGTTCGATGTCGGGGAGAATTAGTTACTAGGCGCAGGCTTAATTCAGCAAGCAGTTAATAAGGTGAAATTTATTAGAGAGAGGTTGCTAACAGCTCAGAGCCGACAGAAATCCTATGCGGATAATTGGCGACGTAAGCTAGAGTTCAAGATGGGTGACTGGGTGTTACTGAAAGTTTCTCCTATGAAGGGAGTGATGAGGTTTGGTAAGAAGGGTAAGTTGAGCCCTCGATATATTGGGCCATATAAGATCATTCGTAGAGTGGGTACAATGTCATATGAACTAGAATTGCCTTCTGAGATAGAATCGGTACATCCAGTGTTTCATGTATCAATGCTTCGTAAGTGTATCGGAGATCCTTCAAGGGTCATACCAGTGAATGACATCCAGGTGACCGAGCAGTTATCATACGTGGAAGTTCCAGTGGCTATATTGGAAAGACAGGTTCGTCGGTTACGGACCAAGGATGTAGCTTCGGTTAAAGTTTTGTGGAGGAGTAAGAATGTTGAGGATGTGACTTGGGAAGCGGAAGAGGCAATGAAGACGGAGTACCCGCATTTGTTCCCAGGAGTACGAGAGGTTCAGTCTGAGGCATTATCTGTCATGACCCAGCTAGGGACCGCGATGGGTACCCGGGGCTAGCCACCGACCACCACTCGTGCTACTACTTATCTTGCTCATTTAATGGTCTTCCGTCAGTTTTATACTCAAATTGTTGGAAAATCATATTTCATATGGAAACATAATTACTCTTTAAATACATTTGCCTCATCAAAACAATATATACATATAATAGCATCTCGTGAGACCATCTAACCAGCACTGCGTATCTACGAGCCTCTACTAGAGTGCTGAACATAGGGGCGGGACAAGACCCCGTCGTGCCCAAAAATACATATACATAGCTATACATATATTCACAATAGAATAATCATAATCACCTCCGGGATAATGGAGGGCTTCCAATCAGCTGACAGCTACTACGGATCTGGATCGAGCACTCCTCCCTGTCTACCTGTGGGCATGAACACATCGTCCAAAGAAAACGGACGTCAGTACGAACATTGTACTGAGTATGAGAGGCATAAACAACGAAATAAGACAATGATGTAAAGAAGATATCAGTATAGCACATCTGAATCTGACTGTCAAGTATAAAGAAAACAAGTCATGCTGTCTTACTTATGCTCATCATCATATCATATATGCATCATGTATGGACTGCCCGTCCATATCGGATCGGTGTGATAATCATAACATGAGCCTGCGTCCAGGCCTCCCGCGTCTGGGGTAACATCTCATGCCGCCCACTAGTGGTGTCTGTCCATGCCATCTGGCCATGGTGTATCGCATAGCTGCCCACCTTGACGGTGACTGCCCGGCCAAATAGGCGCGGTGTAATATTAATATCATCACAATATGCTTAACTTATCATAATACATGCATAAGGCTCAAGATCAACCATATTTTAACGGGGGACGTAAGGTCGTGATCCCCCGATTGCATTATGGAGAA
This sequence comes from Lycium barbarum, assembly GCF_019175385.1. Classification (NCBI taxonomy): domain Eukaryota; kingdom Viridiplantae; phylum Streptophyta; class Magnoliopsida; order Solanales; family Solanaceae; genus Lycium; species Lycium barbarum. Next base: position 75,868,363 of record NC_083342.1, on the reverse strand, counting down.
ATCATTGACATCCTGCCTCACCTTGAAGGGATTAGCATATAAGGTGAGTGTAAGCAATAAATAACATCATTAGAATTATTAAACTTTAACTCATTACATTGTGTAGCTAATTATGGACATAGGCTCATATCTTTCGGGACTTAAGAAGTTCATGGATAAGAAAGAAAGTACACCACAGGATTCATGCCATTAGAAAGAAAGGACTAGCCTCACATACCTTTGATGTTTAACCAAGCTATCGTTCGCTTGTTCTCCTTTGATATCACGTCTCTACCTTCAAGAGGGAATTCGTACTAACGTTAGTTAATCGACTATAAAAACGTGCTACCATTTCTAGAGGAAATTGGGCAGTACTTCCCTTATTTATACTACTTTTCCCGTGTTCTATATCAACTCCCAAACGCTCGCAACAATAGCCACAATATCGCAATCAACAATCATCGTTTGTATACATTGACCACAATCCACCATTCCTTTTCAATTTCTCCACATTCATAGTTATAGCTTACTATCGCGTTTTCTCATGTGTAATACTTATTTCATGGTCTAAGCGTCATTTATAACGTACTCATGATTTCAACACATCAACATTCATGATTCCATTCAACTACCATTCAACCATGGCACTATTCACTCATTTATGACCCATTTGCTATACGTTTCTACAATTCGGGCATGTTAACCTCTCAACACCTTAAACAACATGAGATGGTCATGAAACTTACCTTGGATGATGGTTAAACAAGCCTTGAGTGGAGTTCCTCCTCTATCACCAAAACCCTACTTCACTTCTTTTGGGTTTTCTTGAGAAAGATAAACTTTAGTGTGACTCTTACACTTGATTTCGTGGGTTTCATGTAATTGATCACTAATTTCCTTTGGCTTTCTTGTGATGAAGAGTAGAGAGTATTCTAGAGGCTTCTTTAGAGAAATATCGTGGGATGAAATGAATTGAATGAGCTTAGTCTCTTTGTAATAACTTAAAATCTAATCCGGAATGAACAGTGACTGAGGTGTACAGTGGTCGTAAACCCACTTTACGGGTCGTATTCTGGTTTACGGTCCATCCTTCATGACCGTATTTAAACATAACAGAACCTTTAAGGTTTGCTAGAGTCATGGTGGTTTACGGTCACAGTTTACGGGCCGTATTTCGATTTACGGTCCGTATTCTGGGTCGTATTTAACCATTTAGACATTTGGCAGAATGTTGAATTTTTTGAAAGGTTGGAGGACGATAGCAGTTTACGGTCCGTAAATCACTTTACGGGCCGTATTCCAGTTTACGACTAACTGGGTCAAAGTGCAAACCTGCAACTTTTCATTGTACGTTCACGGGGAAATTTCTGAGGTGTAACACTCTTCCCCCTTTTTGGAACATTCGTCCTTGAATGTTAAACACTCGGGATTCTACGAAATTTCGCCAGAGTTTCCCCTGTAATTTGGCACTACCAACCATTCACAACAACCCATAATGTCATTGCCTCACAGGGCTACATCACAATATCAACATATTTATGGCCACACACGACCAAGAGCATAAAGATAAAACATACATACCTTATATTGTTGGTGTTTCATCTTGGATCTCTCCTGGGGGTTGGAATAAGTGTGGGTACTTGGACTCCATATTCTCTTCCGCTTCCCAAGTCATTTCTTCTCGATTGTTGTTTCGCCACAATACTTTGACCGACGCTACCTCTTTATTTCGAAGCTTCCGCACCAATCTATCTAGGATGGCAATAGGCACTTCTTCATAGGTTAGCTTTTTCGTTACTTGCACATCGTTTATCGGAACAATCTTTGTGGGATCCCCAACATATTTGTGGAGCATCGAAACATGAAAGACTAGATGGACTGATTCAAGCTCCGAAGGCAAATCCAATTCATAGGCTACCTGACCCACGTTGCGGATGATTCTGTAGGGTCCAATGTATCTGGGACTTAGCTTCCCTTTCTTACCAAATCTCATCACCCCTTTCATTGGTGACACCTTCAAGAACACCCAATCACCGACTTGAAATTCCAAGTCTCGTCGGCGGTTGTCCGCATAGGATTTTTGGCGACTTTGGGCAGTCAACAACCGATCTTGGATCACCTTGACTTTTTCTATCGCTTGTTGGATCAATTCAGGGCCCACTAATTGTGCTTCTCCTATTTCGAACCATCCGATTGGAGATCTACATTTCCTTCCATATAAATCTTCATACGGAGCCATTTGGATACTGGAATGGTAGCTATTATTGTATGCGAATTCGATTAGCGGCAAATGGTCATCCCAACTTCCACCGAATTCTAGCACGCATGCTCGTAGAATATCTTCCAAAGTCTGAATGGTACGCTCGGCTTGCCCATCGGTCTGTGGGTGGAATGCTGTGCTAAGCTTCACTTGAGTGCCTAAACCTTCTTGGAAGGACTTCCAGAACTTAGCGGTAAACTGTGCTCGTCTGTCTGTGATAATAGATAATGGAATACCATGAAGGCGCACAATTTCTTTGAGATACAACTTTGCATAATCTTCGGCTGAGTATGTAGTCTTGACTGGGAGAAAATGGGCTGCTTTCGTCAATCTATCCACGATCACCCATATCGAATCATACTTGCCACGGGAACGAGGTAATCCCACGATAAAATCCATGTTAATCACTTCCCACTTCCAAGTAGGTATTTCTATGGCTTGCAACAAGCCTCCTGGCTTTTGATGTTCAACTTTTATTTGTTGACAATTTGGGCACTGTGCTACAAATTCTGCTATGTCCCTCTTCATGCCATCCCACCAATATACTAACTTGAGATCATGATACATTTTGGTCGCACCTGGGTGTATGGAATACCGAGAACAATGTGCTTCTTCTAGAATTCGTCGGCGCAATTCTGCCACATTCGGCACGCATAACCTGCCTTGGTATCTAAGAATTCCATCCATAGGGACCTTAAATAAAAATTTCTCTTTTCCATAAGATGTGTTTCTATAACAACATAATTGAGGATCTTCATATTGCCGTTCTTTCACTTCCATGTCCAAGGACGAAATTGTGGGATCATTGATACTAATCCCCACATTACCCGAATCGATTACACGTACTCCAAGATTAGCTAATTGGTGGAGCTCATGAACTATCTCTTTCTTTTTCGGAGGGACTTCACATAAACTGCCCATTGACCGGCGGCTAAGCGCATCAGCTACTACATTCGCTTTTCCGGGGTGGTACAAAATGTTCACATCATAATCTTTTAACAATTCTAACCACCGCCTCTGCCGCAGGTTCAACTCCATTTTCTTAAAAATGTATTGGAGGCTCTTGTGATTCGTATAGATATCAACATACACACCATACAAATAATTCCTCCATATTTTTAGGGCATGAATAACTGCAGCCAATTCGAGATCATGAGTTGGATAATTCTTCTCATGTTTCCGTAATTGTCTCGAAGCATATGCAATAACCTTACCATGCTGCATCAATACGCATCCCAATCCGACACCGGAAGAGTCACAATACACTACGTAGCCATCTGGCCCTTCTGGAAGTGTTAAGATCAAGGCTGAGGTCAATCTGCCTTTCAACTCCTAGAAGCTGCGCTCACAAGCATCGCTCCATTGAAACTTTGCTGACTTCTGGGTTAGCTTAGTCAATGGGGCCGAAATAGGCGAAAATCCCTCTACGAATCTTCGATAATAACCTGCCAAACCCAGAAAACTACGAACTTCTGTAGGCGTCGTGGGCCTTGGCCAAGTCTTCACCGCTTCAATTTTCTGAGTGTCGACTCGAATTCCATCATTTGAAATAACATGGCTCAGAAATGTCACATAATTTAGCAAAAACTCGCACTTTGAAAACTTCGCATACAATTCTCGGGCTCGGAGGATTCCAAGAACAATTCGCAAGTGATCTGCATGTTCTGATTCTGTACGAGAATACACCAAAATATCATCGATAAAAACTATCACGAATAAATCCAAGAGTGGCCTGAATACATTGTTCATCAGGTTCATAAACACGGCCGACGGGTTAGTCAACCCAAACGACATCACTCGGAACTCATAGTGGCCATATCTTGTTCGGAAAGCTGTTTTGGGAATATCAGCTTCCCTAACTCTCACTTGATGATAACCCGACCTCAGATCTACTTTTGAAAACCACTTAGCACCTTGCAGCTGGTCAAATAAATCATCAATCCTCGAAAGAGGATATTTGTTCTTTATCGTCACTTTATTCAATTGCCTATAGTCGATACACATTCGTAGAGATCCGTCTTTCTTTCTTACAAACAAGACCGGTGCTCCCCACGGTGATGAACTGGGCCTAATAAACCCCTTTTCCAGCAAGTCTTTCAACTGCGCCTTTAGTACTTTTAGTTCTGCCGGAGCCATTCGATAAGGAAGAATAGAAATGTGCTTGGTGTCCGGCAACACATCAATGGCGAAGTCAATCTCTCTTTCTGGTAGAAGACCTGGAAGCTAGTCTGGAAACACATCTGGGAATTCATTCACTACCGGAATTGACTGGGAAGTTGGTGACTTTGCCTCGGTGTCATGAACCCGAACTAGATGATAAATATAACCCTTGGCTATCATCTTCCTCACTTTAAGGTAGGAAATAAACCTACCCTTCGGAGATGCTGCATTACCCTTCCATTCAAGCACGGGCTCTCCCGGAAATTGGAATCGAACCACCTTCGTGCGACAATCAACATTTTCATAACACGAGGCCAACCAATCCATACCCATAATTACATCGAAATCTATCATTTTTAGCTCAATCAAATCAGCTTTGGTTTGACGATCACATATCAGGATGACACAATTTTTGTACACTTGCCTTGGTATCACGGGATCACGAACCGGAGTGAGTACCTTAAAGGGTCTAATTGACTCGGGTTTCACCCCAATACAACCAACAACATATGAAGTAATATAAGAGAATGTAGAACCCGGATCTATCAATGCATACACATCACGGGAGAATACAGACAATATACCTGTAACTACATCCGGAGAGGACTCGAGATCCTATCATCCGGCTAAAGCATATACGGGGGGCTGAGTGGCACCTGAAGTAGATGCTGCCCTTCGGCTTCTCCCTCGGCTTGCTGTCATCTGGGAAGTCTGCCCTACCGGGCATACTGATGAAGAACCAGCTGCCGAACCTGTAGGCTGAACTCCCACTCTGCCACTCATTGATGGGCAATCTCTCATCATATGCCCCACCTGACCACAAGTATAACAGGCATCCGAACCCTGACGACACTGTTTGGCATGTAATCTGCCGCATTGATTGCATCGCGGCACTGGGGGTCTCCTCTGACTATAATCTTCCCTAAACTAGGAATCTGAAGCCCTCGAACTCTGGCCCTGTCCTGAACGGAAGGAGTGATTGAATATCCTACCTACGAATCGAGGAGGTGCACTCGTCACTGACTGGCCTGAGTACCCAGAATATGTCTGCCTTGATCCCCCTCTGTGATCACTGCTAGCTCCCATGGATCTGGCCCTCTTGCCTTGCCTTCTATCAATATCACGGTCGCCTCTTTGTTGTTGTTGTCGCCCCTCCAAATTCTGAGCATGGGCCTGTATTCGGGAAATATCCATCCCGTCTTGCAAGGAAGCTGTCAAACAATCTCTAAACAAATGTGGCCCTAGGACACTTACAAATCTATGCACCCGGTCTCCCATGTCGGCCACCATAGCCGGGGCATACCTTGCCAAGGAATTAAATTGCATGCTATACTCCCGGGCACTCATATTTCCTTGCCTCAGATTTAGAAACTTTTCCGCTCTAGCTCGACGGACCTCGGGTGGCAGGTAGTGACGAATAAAGGCATCTATGAACTCTTGCCAAACCGGAGGAGGCGCATTCTCTCCTCTTAATAATACCCAGTTGTTGTACCATAGCACCGCCACATCCCGGAGTCTATAAGATGCCAACTCCACGGATTCGGTTTCGGAGGCATGGACAATCTTCAATGTCCTCGGCATTTCATCAATGAAACCTTGCGGGTCTTCCTCCGGCTTTGACCCGAAGAACTTCGGAGGATTAAAGCTCATAAAATAACGGGATTTGGTACTTGCTGCCCGATCGCTTGAACCCACATTCTGTCGTTGCGCCTATACGGCAACCAATTACGTCAATAACTGGATGGCCTCGGTCAATTGTTGACCTGAAGCAACTGGTGGAGGAATTGGAGCTGGGGCCCCTCCTTGCTCTTCCACATTAGGCGGGGTAGAAGAGGTATTAGACAGGGCCTCATTATGCGATTCGCCCTCTTCTATGTTCATCGGAAGCTCTCTTTCTACCCGCCTCTTTGTCGTAGCCTTGACCCTCTGGGCGGCTGTATCCTTTCCCTTTGGCGGCATTCTGAAATCATAACACACTATTAGGGAGGATAAAATCTTAAACATGACTCTGTCGCACGATCTCATGAGAAGAAAGATGGTCATTTTTCCTAAATGCCCTGTAGCCTCTTGTTTATTGATGTGGCGCGCTACACACCATAAACAAGACTCTACTAGACACGACTCGTAGACACTTCCTAGGACTAAACCGCTCTGATATCAATTTTGTCACGACCCAGCTAGGGGCCGCGATGGGTACCCGGGGCTAGCCATCGAGCACCACTCGTGCTACTACTTATCTTGCTCATTTAATGGTTTTTCGTCAGTTTTATACTCAAATTGTAGGAAAATCATATTTTATATGGAAACATAATTACTCTTTAAATACATTTGCCTCATCAAAACAATATGTACGTATAATAGCATCTGGTGAGACCATCTAACCCGCACTGTGTATCTACGAGCCTCTACTGGAGTGCTGAACATAGGGACGGGACAAGACCCCGTCGTGCCCAAAAATACATATACATAGCTATACATATATTCACAAGAGAATAATCATAGTCACCTCCGGGACAATGGAGGGCTTCCAATCAGCTGGCAGCTACTACGGATCTGGATCGAGCACTCCTACCTGTCTACCTGTGGGCATGAACACATCGTCCAAAGAAAATGGACGTCAGTACGAACATTGTACTGAGTATGAGAGGCATAAACAACGAAATAAGACAATGATGTAAAGAAGATATTAGTATAGCACATCTGAATCTGACTGTCAAGTGTAAATAAAACAAGTCATGCTGTCTTACTTATGCTCATCATCATATCATATATGCATCATGTATAGACTGCCCGTCCATATCGGATCGGTGTGATAATCATAACATGAGCCTGCGTCCAGGCCTCCCGCGTCCGGGGTAACATCTCATGCCGCCCACTAGTGGTGTCTGCCCATGCCATCTGGCCATAGTGTATCGCATAGCTGCCCACCTTGGCGGTGACTGCCCGGCCAAATAGGCGCGGTGTAATAGTAATATCATCACAATATGCTTAACTTATCATAATACATGCATAAGGCTCAAGATCAACCATATTTTATAGGGGCAACGTAAGGTCGTGATCCCCCGATTGCATTATGGAGCAATCATTGACATTATGCCTCACCTTGAAGGGATTAGCATATAAGGTGAGTGTAAGTAATAAATAACATCATTAGAATTATTAAACTTTAACTCATTGCCTTGTCTAGCTAATTATGGACATAGGATCATATCTTTTGGGACTTAAGAAGTTCATGGATAAGAAAGAAAGTACACCATAGGATTCAAGCCATTAGAAAGAAAGGACTAGCCTCACATACCTTTGATGTTTAACCAAGCTATCTTTCACTTGTTCTCCTTTGATATCACGTCTCTACCTTCAAAAGGGAATTCGTACTAACGTTAGTTAATCGATTATAAAAACATGCTACCATTTCTAGAGGAAATTGGGCAGCACTTCCCTTATTATACTATTTTTCCCGTGTTCTATATCAACTCCCAAACGGTCGCAACAATATTCACAATATCGCAATCAACAATCATCGTTTGTATACATTGACCACAATCCACCATTCCTTTTCAATTTCTCCTCATTCATAGTTATAGCTTACTATCGCGTTTTATCATGTGTAATACTTATTTCATGGTCTAAGCGTCATTTATAACGTATTCATGATTTCAACACATCAACATTCATGATTCCATTCAACTACCATTCAACCATGGCACTATTCACTCATTTATGACCCATTTGCTATACTTTTCTACAATTCGGGCATCTTAACCTCTCAACACCTTAAACAACATGAGATGGTCATGAAACTTACCTTGGATGATGGTTGAACAAGCCTTGAGTGGAGTTCCTCCAATATCACCAAAACCCTACTTCACTTCTTTTGGGTTTTCTTGAGAAAGATAAACTTTAGTGTGATTCTTACACTTGATTTCGTGGGTTTCATGTAATTGATGACTAATTTCCTTTGGTTTTCTTGTGATGAACAGTAGAGAGTATTCTAGAGGCTTCTTGAGAGAAATATCGTGGAATGAAATGAATTGAATGAGCTTGGGTCTCTTTTTAATAACTTAAAATCTAATGCGGAATGAACAGTGACTGAGGTGTACAGTGGTCGTAAACCCAGTTTACGGGCCGTATTCTAGTTTACGGTCCGTCCTTCGCGACCGTATTTAAACATAACAGAACCAGAAAGGTTTGCTAGAGTCATGGTGGTTTAAGATCACAGTTTACGGGTCGTATTTCGATTTACAGTCCGTATTCTGGGTCGTATTTAACCATTTAGACATTTGGCAGAAAGTTGAAATTTTTGAAAGGTTGGAGGACGATAGCAGTTTACGGTCCGTAAATCACTTTACGGGCCGTATTCCACTTTACGACCAACTGGGTCAAAGTGAAAACCTGCTACTTTTCACTGTACGTTCACGGGGAAATTTCCGAGGTGTAACATTATCGCCCCCGGTTTTATTTAATTTTAGTTGTTGTGATTGGTCGTGTGAGGCCATGTCATTGTTTGTTATAGTATGTGGCCCTCTATGGCATTATTTTAGGTTGTTGGGTGCAAGGTGGATTGGTATAAGTATTGGGGAAACACCGCCGAAATTTTCATAACCCAGGATTGTTCGAAGATTCGAGGACGAATGTTCCTAAGGGGGAGAGAGTGTTAAACCCCCCGTGTTCGTAGTGGTAGAACCTATGGTTTCCTAGTCGGGTATGCCCTTGGAATGGAGACCCTTTTTGGAGGTAGAAAATGTCTTACCCCGTGTACAAAGGTACCAGCAGATATTCTTGGCAATTTATAGAGTTAAAAGTTGAACGAATCGAATCGACATGATCCGAACTGAACCAGAAAACCTGCAGGATACCAGTCATCATCAACGGGTCATCGACATGTTCGACGGCCCGTCGACGCGCGGCGTCGATGTGATCCCGTAGCCATGCATCTGCAGGCGCAGGTCAATGGGTAAGTCGACGGATCGTCGACACGTTGACAGGCCATCGACCCGCTCGTCGAACCGGACCGCTGTAGCCTTTTTGGCTTTCAAGTATAAATAGGTGGTCCACGACCCTATTTAATATTTCCTCCTTCCAAAAATCAGAAAGCCCTAATATATTCTCTCCTAATATTTTTCCATCATATTAGTGCAGATTTAACAAGACCTGGACCCCGTAAACCTGAGATGGTGAAGAAGAAGGTTGCTTCTAGGGTTTCTTCAAGTTGTGGAGTTTAGGGAGTTGAAGTTGAAGTGATTCTTGGGATTATTTACCCCTCAAGGTATGTAAATGATTTCTACCCTTATATTTAAGTTGGTTATCAAGAGTTTAGTGATGTTAAGTAAAGAGAAGGTAATTGTGGAAGTGTTAAGTTGATGAAGGGCAATGTAGTGATATAGGGTTGTTTTAGGAGATGATATATATATATATATATATGTGTGTGTGTGTGTGTGTGTGTGTGTGTGTGTGTGTTGATGTGAGTATTGTAGTTGATGTGGGATCGAATGAGAAGTTGGAGAGTTGTAAGCTTACAAGGAAATTATTGTCTATAGTTCGTTGAACTTTATGCGCATTTGAGGATGGAGAGTAAGCGAAGTAAATAGCCTAATTACGCCCTATGTTATCATAATTGTAGACTTGCAAGTTCAAGAGGTAGAAGTTGGGTGATTGCGTATACTTCAAGGTATGATAAGACTAATATTTCCTTCTTTTGGCATGATCCTATGATATGATCCAACAAGAGAGTAAGTGAGATTACATATTACTCTACTCTTAGAAGTATTAGGAGTACTTCAGTCTTTGATGTGCATGTACCCCATTTATGAGAAATCCTTCTATTCATGGGTCCAGTCTTATGTAGCTAGTTTTGTGCATACAGTCTATTCATACATTACATTCATTATATATTATGTATATTGACCCGTGACTAGAAGGCGTTATATACGCACACATATCAGGCGTTATACACGCGAATATTAGACATCTGCAAAGTAAGAGAGGAGATATAGGCGTTATATACGCATTGCTACTATGCTGATGATATTAATTATGGCCACAGAGGAGCCAATATGATATGACGAGATGCCATAGAGGCTCACAGGCGTTACATACGCACATACATCAGGCGTCATATACGCACTCATATAGATGCACGGTCATCATTGATAGGTATGAGCATTCATATTATGTGCCCATAAAGGCATAATCAGTTACTGTAGATTTAGGCAGATACTAGTTCATACAAGTACACGCAGTCAGTCATTTCAGTTTATGAGTTCAGATTTTATCCATGATTCTCATGTATATTTACGTATATGTTGTTCTTATGCCTTACATACTCGGTACATTATCCGTACTGACTCCCCGTTGCTCGGGGAGCTGCGTTCATGCCCGCAGGTACAGGGAGACAGACAGGTGGTCCAGCTCAGTAGGACCTCTAGATCTAGCAGTGGTCAGTACGCTCCATTTGATCCGGGGCTACAGTCAGTTTTGGTATGCCGCCCTTTTGAGATGTGTATGCATATGGGTATGACGGGGCCCTGTCCCGTCCTTTCTACAGCTTTCTTTCCAGTAGAGGTTTGTAGACAGTTGTATGTAGTAGTCAGATGATGTATCCTTGTCGGCTCCTATTCTTTTGTGTACAGTATATGTAGCAGCCTAGCTGGCTTGCACTGTTCTTCCGTATGTTGTGTATATATATGTAGATTGTACAGAGTTTTGATGTCTCCTTTTTATGAGACCAGTTTGTGCCATTTATGGGCCTTTGATGTTCAGTATGTCCCAGATAAGTATTTAGGGGTGTTTGGTCAGCTCATCGGGTTGGGTCGTGACAGTACACATTTAACTACACTATAATGGACTGAAATAAAGTGATTTTCCATCATGAAAGTCATTAGCAGGCCAGTTAGTAAATTAACCTAGGCAGCTAAATCATTTTTTAGCACAAGGTGGTGCCTAGGTTGGTCTAAACAGAAGTCAACATGTGCTGGGGCCTTAGTTGAAGTTAAACACCCATATGAACATGCTTACACATTTGAATCAGAACTTAACATCATTATATTAGACTGAAACTACCACCAGACAACATATTGTCCTAAACAATCAAACAAATTACAGAAACAAACAGACTAAGCTATCATTAATAACAAGAACTTAACTAAAACAACTAACTAAGCAAAAAAATAACCAACATAATCTAGAGGAACTTAAACTAAAACATCAAATAAACATAAAATAACTAACATGATCTAAAGGAACTTGACTAAAACAACAAATAAACACAACATAACTAAGATAACCTTAAGCAAAAATAAATTACCTTTTGTAGAGTTAGCCTTGGTCGAGAATGGAGCAGCTAGGGCCTTCTCCTCCTCCACACCTCACAGCCACGAACCACAAAATGAAAACACTAATGTTTTTAGTAAGAACAAACTAATATTTAAACTAGAAGGGGTATTGAGCGAATCACACCCCAAAGTACTCGTGTTCGTGTAAAACCAAAAATGGATTCTTCCTGAGGTTACACAAGTATATCTGTTGAAGTCTCTCTCTTAACTGATAGAAATTGGGGTTCTTTATATAGAACCCCCAAATTCTAAGGTTTGCGGATTCAACCGATGTGGGACTAAGAAATTTGGAGGGGGGGGGGGGGGTGGAATCCCTCCATTTCTTAATCAACCAATCACAAACGTGTATTTGAAATCAAATCAAACAAAGACCACTAAAGAAAATGCAGATAAAGCATAGAAGAGGGGAAAACTCACCTCTTTGAAGGTTTAACAGTTGAAATGGGGTGAGAGAGAATGTTCTACCCAAAATAGATGAGCATAACCTGGGCAAAGCAATAGTACTCTGCTCTGATGCTAATTTTGGTAAAAACTCAGAGAGAGAGAGATAGAGGCGGCAACTCTTAGGGTTTTGACCCTTTTCTTCTTGTAGTAAAAGGTCGTTTGGTCTGTTCTTCAGACATAAAAGGGGTCGTTTTGGTTGTGGGCCGGGTCACGACCATTGGGCTGGACTTGGCCTTTTAAAAAAAAGAAAATAAAAGGGGGAGGGGGCTGATATATGCGATATACATGGATATACATATATACTCATGGATATGTGGGTGTATAGGAAGGAGTAATGAGCTTATATACACGGTAATTGTATAAATGGACTTAAATTGTAATTATGTGTCACACCCCGACTTTACTAGGGTGTGATGGGCACCCGACCCCATATCTGGAGCCGAGCGAACCCGCTGACTCTTGTTACATACTTAACTTCCTTAGACTCTTATATCAATAAAAATGGAAAACATAGTAAAACTTTCAAGAGATTTTTTTTTCCCATCGTACTCAAGTCAAACAGAATCTGCAATCACATGGACTTTATGATATAACATATTATCGACACTCTATACCCACGACTCTGTCTGCAAAGTCTCTAACATAGAACAAAACATCATAGTATAGCACGCTGATTCGGCTACACTCCAGGGCCAAGTGGAGCTCGCCAATTTCGCTGGAACATCTTCTATAATGGCTTCAGCTCATCTGGGTGTACCTGCGCGGCATGAAACGCAGCCCCCGAAGAAGAGGGGTCAGTATGAGCAATGTACTGAGTATGTAAGGCATGAACAACAATACAAGGAGAGGTACCAGTGGAGATAATCACAAGGGAATCATATGGCATCTCGTAGGGAACATATCATGTCATATCGTATCGTGTCAGATCATATCATGTCATACTGTATCATATCATGTCATATCATAGCATACCATGTCGTATCATATCATATCATGTCATATCGTGTCATATCATATCCTGTCGTATCATATCATATCATGTCATATCATGGGGAATCATATAGTGTATCATAGGCCGATTGAAATACATGTACATATGAATGCCACTTAGGGCGGAAACCATGCATGCTTATTGGTCATATCATATCATAGCACCGAACAAGTCGGCTCGCCCACATAGCGCCGAAATATGTCGGCTCGCCCATATATCCCGCGTCCGGGCATCCCGCGTCCGGGATGATAATGCCAGCTGACCAGGTGGCGATGAAACATGTTTCCCTTCCCCATATCCCCATATTCACGTATCCCTTCCCCCCTCCCATATACATATATAGCATGCATGAGAGCCCAAGGAAAGTCATGTGTCTATCGGAGTGACGTAAGGTCGGTAACCTCCGATTGTATTATGGAATCATCATGGTCGACATGTCACGCCTTGAAGGAACAATTATAAGGCGAGACTATCAATGAAGAACATTATCTTGGGAAAACATAAAATGGGATCATAACATATTACCCCGTGTACTTTAAAACTTTTAAAATAGTCATTATCCAAAAGTAGCTTAGCATTTCATATCGTCGTATTCATGGTAAGAGCATATCCTTGGCATATTCGTCATAGACACTTTCTCATGTCTGACTTCATTATTATCATCATAATTTCGTAGTCGTTGTTGTAGTTATAAAACTTTCACAATCGTAAAACTTGGATTTTGGAGAAAAATGTATATTTTGGAAAACATTTATAACTTTTGGAAAGGAAATCATGTTTTGAATTCATAACTTTTGGCTTTTGAAAATAAGGACGTTATGGGGAACATATGAAGACTCAGAAACATATTTCGGGTCAATCGGAATTAGTATACGAAAGTTATGAGCGTTTGAAGTTCAGAACCTTTTATGAACATTTCAGAAGTCATTTTTTGGAAAATCATTCTTATCATGATCATCATAGAACATTCTCAATCTTGACATCATCATGGTCATCGTGAAACATATCCATCGTCATTGCCATAAGGGCTTACGACACCATAACCTTTGTTTTGGAGAAATACGAACATTTTGGAAAACATTGACGGGTTATCGGGGAAGTAAGCATACCTCAGAATCATAGACATCTAACTTTCATAACAAGGACGATATGGAAACAATTACAAAATTATAACATCGGGATCATGCCATAGAAAGAAAGGGACGAGCCTTAACATACCTGTGTCGCGCCTTACTAGCTACGCTTATTCGTCCAACTTGTTAATCTACAGTCAAAGGAGTTCACACATTCATTAGATCCTTTGTCATATACTTGCCTTGACCTTTCAAGCACATTCATTTATATTCTGCCGAAATTTTGGCAGCATCTCCCCTGTAAATATATCAACCCTGAGAATATGGCTTGGCCCCAAATCAACAACAACAATCCGGGAATTTGACCCGGCCAAACCACAACAATACTAACAATCATAACAACAATATCGACAAGTAATTCAAAACATCCAAACCAACACCCAACCTTACCCGAAACCTTCCAACTTAATGAATACGACAACAATGCTTTTCTTTCTTTCCAATTCATAAACTATGTCAACAATTCCATACATTACCACATTATCTTCATAAATATGAGAAAACATATTGGAATCATATTATCTTTCAAAACAGCCCACACCACTACAACTTCGACATGAGTCATTAAACCTTCATTTTTTCACCATGGCGTTCACAATACGACAACCAATTCATACCAAATAAAATCAGTCCATTTCTTTCACACAAGCAGCCACCATTCGGCCAACACATTAACACACACAACTTCATGCATTTCATCCATTTTAACACATTACGACATGTTCAAAACGCTCATAACCATATCAACCAACACTAAATAAAATTAGGCCATTACCTAACATACAAAGCAGCCCATTTTCGGCCAACACCCCAACATCCATATTGTCATGAACTTCATTCACTTTCACACTCCACAACATATACCACAATCAAATAACATTACGTAAAATTTGTTTATCATACTTACACCAAAGAAACATACACACGGCCATAACTCCAACTTGCTTTCTATCATGAATTTCTTCCATCTTAGCATACTACAACACATATAAACCCTTCATAACACATAAAACAAGATTAAAACTCACCTTTCTTCTTCAACTTCTCAACTTGCCTCGAATGCGGGAACGACGAAACGGGTAACTTATCTTCCGAAACGATTGTGCCACGTTGTAGAGGACCCTTGAATTAGTGGGAATACCACAAGAAAATAATTTTTAGAATAAGATTTCTCATGGCCAAATTTTTCCATGGTTGGCCGAAACTCTCACCTTCACTCTCTTCATTTTTGTTTTTGTTTTGTTCTTCTCCTTTTGTCTTGAATTAGAAGAAGACTTCATATATATATACATATATTTCCAAACATGTGAGGGGCACATGCCCCTCTCTAGAAAATTCTCCAATTTTCTTGATTTTTCCTTTCTTTTCTTAAGTTCTCACTTGGTCAAAGAAGACCAAATGTTTTCCTTGGCACACTTTAGCCCCCAAAGCAATGTGGGCATATACTTATGCCACACAACCAACATGAATTTTTTTTATGAATTTTCAAGACTTTGTGAAATTCCCGTTTTGCCCCTCGACTTTTCTCAATATTACCGTCTTGCTCCTAGCCTTCCGCAACATTACCACAAGCCATTTTGTGAATTTTTCCTTCTTACCCTTAACTTGCCACGACTACCTTGGAATATCCGAACGTATGAAATACGGGATATAACATTATGGTCTTAATGATTTAAACCATGAAATTGGCTATCTCAATTATGGCCTTAATTGACTAACAATTGATTATTTCAATTGTAGCCGCAATTAATCACATAATAAATAATTTTCAAATATAACTACAATTAAGCATCTAATCAATTATGATTAATTCAAAAATTTCAAATGCAAGTTGATTATGCTAAGTTAAAAATTGAGAGGTAAAATGATTATTTACTTAATTAATCAAATTTCTTGAATTAAACGAAGTGAAATATTTGTCAATTTGACACTTGATATTTTAAACAATTAACTGAATAAATGTTTTGAGTTATTTTCTGATTAATCTTGAAAATTACTTTAATATTAATTGTAAAAATATGTAAATGATTTTTAAATGACTTACAATATGTATTCGAAGTTATTTTGTCAAATGAAATGGCAAAATATTATCGAAATAATTTACAAAATCATTTTGACTTATAGAAAATACATATTTCACTCTGTTTGAGAACCATGAACCTTTGGGTAATTAAAATAAATTATTGGAGGTCAAAAATTAGGTGTCAACAACTACCCCTTTGGTGTTCGGGGATGACGGGTCCATCCCTGATCATTAAAATTTGACAAACCTGATTTTGGGCTGACCAATTTCAAAATACCTCTCTTTCTAATGCGATTGTTTTTTCAAATATATGGACGGACCCTGGTCTTTAGGTTTTCTACATATCTTAGGTTACATGAGAATTCAGGCCATTTATAGTTCGACTCAATTAAACTTCTGAATGCAAATTTAAACAAATTTTGAATTTCCTGGTGTCAAAACCGAGAAGTATGGAGTGATTTGTTAGAGCGTGACTGAATCTCTGGACTTGAGTCCACCTACATATCCCTGATCTTGGGAATCAAGTCACTTGTAGTTCGAATCAATCAGAGGAAGAGGGGTATCCCTTATGCGGGAATGCCTTGGTGCTCTTCGGTGTGTACTCGACCTGTTGCGGAGTTTTGGAAATAAAGTAAAAATAAAACTAAATTTAAAACTCAATCTTGTGGCTATATGTGGTGCGGAGTGGCCCCATCACCTGTCTAGATAGCTTGACTCTCGTGGCACCCTATCTTGACCGGGCTACCTAAGACAAAGTTTCACGTTTGCTCCGCATGCATCCATATCTGGTTGAATCAGTCCGCTCTTCTTCTCGGCGGCTGCTAACCTGTTTCCATCTACTGGGTAACTTTGTGGTGGACCTCTTGGTCTTGTTTCTGCTTGCATCATCTTGGTGCGTTTCCGATTATACCTTCTTGGCATTGTTGCTTTATTGGACCTCCTCCGGTCTTTGTTTGCATGACATGGACCTCTTGGAAGTCGAATGAATGGCCATCTTGGCAGTCGAATAAATGGCCCTCACGACAGTTTATATGAATAGCCCTCGTAGCAGTTTGATATGAATGGCCCTCGTGGCAGTTTGTATGAATGGCCTTCGTAGCAGTTTGATACGAATGACCCTCGCGACAGTTTGTATGAATGGCCTAGAAGCAGTTTGATATGAATGGCCCTCACGGCAGTTTGATATGAACGGCCCTCACAGCGGTTTGATATGAATGTCCTTCACTGCAGTTTTATATGAACGACCCTCACGACAGTTTGTATGAAGGGCCCTTGCGACAGTTTCATATGAATGGCCCTCACGGCGGTTTGATATGAATGGCCCTCATGGAGGTTTGATATGAATGACCCTCACGACGGTTTGATATGAATGGCCCTTACGGCAGTTTGTATGAATGGCCCTCACGGTAGTTTGTATGAATGGCTCTCACGATTGTTTGTATGAATGGCCCTCACAGCAGTTTGTATGATTGGCCCTCATGGCAGTTTGGTATGAATGGCCCACACGGCGGTTTGATATGAATGTCCCTCACAATGATTTGATATGAATGGCCCTCACGGCGATTTGTATGAATGACCCTCATGGTAGTTTGTATGAATGGCCCTCGCGCCAGTTTGATATGAATGGCCCTCACAACGGTTTGATATGAATGGCCCTCACGACAGTTTGTATGAATGGCCCTCGCGGCAGTTGTTACTAATGGCCCTCGCGGCAATGCAAATGAGAGATATTGCCTATCCGGCTAAATCGTCTTTCTTTCGTCCTTTATGTTGATTGTGACCCTTTTGGCCGGATATTTGCTCTTGTGGCATTTTGGTCATTTTATAGCCCTTGTGGCTAAATATTTGCCTTTATGGCATTTTTGTCCTTTGGTAGCCCTCTCAACTAGATATTCGCCCTTGTGGCATTTTGATCTTTTTATAGCCCTCGTGGCAAGATATTTTCCCTTATGGCATTTTGGTCGTTGTAACCCCTTTCTCTCGGTTGCGGCTCCAATCTTGTTCGGTGAATTTGTCTTTACCTGTTGAAAATAATATAACGTTAGAAATAATGGTAGTCCTCCCGACGACACTGATACCTGCATCAAAAAAGGGTTAGTTTCCTATAAAGTTGATCCATATTGTTGTCTTCGGCTGCTTCTTGGCCTCGCCAGCTTGGTTTACTTTCTTGAGCCTGATCCTCTTGGATTCGGCATCGAAAGATGAATTTGTCTTAACATAAAAAAATTATTTTCATAAATTGTTGGTCATTAGTTGTTTATTTGTAAAAAGATATATTATTGAAAAATTGTTCAAGTTGGTTGTCATGACGTGCGCGTCTAAGTGAGACTTCTTCCCTTCTCTGCTACGTTGGATGGCTGAAGCTTCAGTTCTTTTGTGCGGAATTTTTGAGACCCTCTCAAAAATTCTGCCCCTGTTTTAAATCTCGCTCTGGCGAACTCTTGTGTTGAATCTTGATGTAATAAATTTTAAGGTCCTCTCAAAATTTCTGCCCCAGTTTAGGGTGTTGAATCGGTTAACTCCTAAGCTGATATGTGGAAGGAAGAAATTTTGAGATCTTCTCAAAATTTCTGCCCCAGTTTGAGGTTCTAGATCAGCTGACTCTTGAGCCGGACTTGTTGAAGGAATTTTTGAGGTGCTCTAAAAAATTCTGCTCCTTTAGGTATAAGGGGTAAATTTCTTCGCCGATTCTAAACTTTCTTCGAATCTTCTTCTGTGGCTTCCTAGGGTTTCTTGGTTTTTTCATTTGGTACGACCAAGCTTAAAGAGCGCCTATGTATCCTGTCGCTGCAGGAATCAGGTCGAACGTAGTTCAGAACAAAACAATTGAGGTTTCATTTTTACTAATGATGCGACCGGGTCCCAAACGGACTGCCTACGTGTCCCATTGTGGGGAAGTCAGGTCATTGCGTAATTCATATTACTAGGAAATCATTTGGATTTTCTATCTATTACAAAATGATTACAAGAAAAGAAATAGCTATTACAAGTAAATAACTAATTAATCATAATTGGAAGACGTGTCTTCACGCGTAGTAACGCTTGATTGCATCTGAGTTGATTGCTTTGGGCCACTCTTGGCCGTCCATTTCTGCCTGTATTGCCGCTCCTTCGTAGAGTACTTTACGGACTACATATGGTCATTTCCAATTGGGTGCAAACTTTCTTTTATACTCGTCTTGGTGTGGAAACACTCGCTTTAGTAACATTCGTCCTATTTGAAAAGGTCGAGCTCTTACTCGCTTGTTGAAGGCACTTGCCATCCTTTGTTGATATAATTGGTTGTGATACGACAATCATCTTCTTTTCATCGATTAGAGCCAGTTGCTCGTTATGGCTTCGGACTCACTCTGCGTTGTCCAACTCTGCTTCCTGAATGATTCTTAGTGATGGTATTTCGACTTTGACAGGTATGACAGCTTCAGTACCATAGACGAACAAGTATGAAGTTGCCCTTGTTGAAGTTTGGGCTATCGTCCGGCATCCCAACAAAGCAAAAGGCAGTTGCTCGTGCCAACACTTGTAGTTATTCGTCATCTTCCTTAATATCCTCTTGATATTTTTGTTGGCTGCTTCCACAACTCTATTCATTTGTGGACGATAGGCAGTTGAATTCCGACGGGTGATTCGGAACTGTTCGCGGATATCCTTCATTAGGTGACTATTTAGATTTGCTCCATTGTCCTTTATGATGGACTCAGGTATGCCGAAAAGGCATATGATGTTTTTTCGCACTAAGTCGGCTACCACTTTCTTTGTCACTGATTTGTGCGATGTGGCTTCCACCCATTTTGTTAAAGTAATCTATGGCAACCAAAATGAATCGATGTCCATTCGAGGCGGCAGGCTCGATGGGTCCAATGACATCCATGCCTCAGGCGACGAACGGCAAGGGTGAGCTCATAACGTTTAGTTTTCTTGGCGGGATTCTTATCAGATCTCCGTGGATTTGACATTGATGGAACCTTTGCATAAATTTGCAGCAATCACCTTCCATCGTCATCCAATAATAACCTTCTCGAAGGATTTTCTTGGCCAGAACGAAACCGTTCATATGAGGCCCACAAGTCCTAAGTTGTACTTCTTCCAATAGTTTCATGGCTTCGGTGGCGTCCACACACCGGAGCAAACCCAAGTCTGGTGTTCACTTGTAAAGAATTTCTTTGTTCAGAAAGAATCCATTGACCATTCTTCGGATGGTCTTCCTTTGGTTGCTTTTGGTATTTTTGGGATATTCTCCCTTCTCCAGATATAACTTGATGTCAGTGTACTATGGCTTTCCATTGTGCTCTGCTTCCACATGGGAACAGTAGGCGTTCTCTCAGACTTATTTCCAGCGGGTCAATGTGACTGCTTTAAGGATGCTAAATCATTGACGCTATGGTGGCTAAAGCATCGACAAACTCGTTCTGAGCTCTCGGCGTGTGCTTGCATTTGATCTTTTTGAATTTCTTGCATAACTTTGTGCGAGGTTTACAAAAGGTAAGGTCATAGTATTCTTTGTGGCCCATTCACCTTTTAGTTGATGGATCAACAGATCCGAGTCGCCTATGACCAACAATTCGTGGATATCCATATCCAATGCCATTCTGCGGCCCAAGATTCAGGCTTCGTATTTTGCCATGCTGTTGGTGCATCAAAACTTGAGTTTTGCAGCCATCGGGTAATGTTGCCCGATTTTGGATATTAAGATTGCTCCGATTCCTGAACACTTGTAATTTACTGTGCCATCAAAGAATAATCTCTATCCTGAATATGGCTTGGCTAGGTTTTCTTTGATTGTCAATACTTCTTCATCTGGGAAGTATGTACGAAGTTGCTCCAAATCTCCATCCACTAGACTTTTTGCCAGTAAGTCGGCCAATGCTTGTCCTTTGACGGCCTTCTGTGCTATGTATATGATGTTAAATTCGCTCAATAGCATCTGCCATTTTTCCAATTTCTTTATTGGCATGCGTTGGCGAAAGATGTACTTCAAGGGATCCATTTTGGATATGAGGTGAGTTGTATACAATGACAGGTAATGTCTCAGCTTCTGGGCTACCCATGTCAGAGTGCCACATGTCTTTTCCACCAGCGTGTACCTTGCCTCGCAGGCGGTGAATTTCTTGCTCAGGTAGTTAATTGCACGCTCTCTTTGCCTGTCTTGTCGTGTTGTCCTAACACGCACCCAAAGGCATTTTATGATACCGATAGGTATAGCAAGAGTGGACTACCCGGTTTGGGAGGTACCAAAACCAGTGGATTGAACAAGTATTTCTTAATGGTGTTGAAAGCTTCCTGACACTCACCAATCAATTTTGTGGGCGCGTTTTTTTTAGTAGTTTCAATATTGGTTCCACAATGATGGTGGATTGGGATATGACTCGTCCAATGTAATTCAACCTTCCCAAGAAACTCATGACCTCTTTCTTAGTCTTTGGGGGCGGCAATTCGAAAATGGCTTTGATCTTGGATGGGTCCAATTCTATGCCCTTTCGGCTGATTATGAATCCCAAAAGTTTTCCATCAGGTACTCCAAATGCACATTTGGCCGGGTTCAATTTTAAGTTGAATTTGCGGAGTCTGTCGACGAACTTTTGCAGATGCATAGTGTGCTCCGAACTTTCTATTGATTTGATGATTACATCACCCACGTATACTTTAATTTTCTTATGGATCATGTCGTGAAAGATGGTGGTCATAGCCCTCATGTAAGTGGCATCGGCGTTCTTGAGACCGAACGACATCACTCTGTAGTGATACACTCTCATGGAGTGATAAACGTTGTTTTTTCCTGCATCCTCTTCACTCATCAAAATCTGATAACATTTTGTGAAACAATCCCCGAATGATTGTAACTCGTGTTTTGTGCAGTTATCGCTGAGTATGCGGATGTTTGGGAGTGGAAAGTTTTCCTTGGGACTAGCTCGATTGAGATCTCGGTAGTCCACACATTTTCTGATCTTTCCATCATTCTTCGGTACCTGCACTATGTTGGACAACCATGTGGGGTATGAGATTACTTCAACTACTCCAGACTTAATCTGTTTCTCTATTTCATCTTTGATGTAAAATGCTAAGATCCGGCTCAAATTGCCTGATTTTTTATTTCACGGGGGTAAAACTCGCATTGATGGGTAATCTATGGGCCACTATACTAGGGCTCATACCTGGCATGTCGGCGTATGACCAAGCGAAAATGTACATATACTCTCTTAGTAGGTTTATCAATTCCTCCTCTTGAGGTGATTCTAGGTGTGCACTTATCCTAGTGTCTTTGATATTCTCTTCATCTCCTAGGTTGATTGCTTCCGTTTCATCCAAGTTCGACTTTTGCTTATTTTCAAGTTGTTCTACAAGACCCTCAGGCAGCATCGTTTCCTCATCGTACTCATCATACTCTTCCTCTCCTATGTCAATTGACTCACTCGTTTCGCAACATTTCATGACATTTAGGGTTGTTTTATTATTTTTATTTCTGAAAGTCAAAGCAAAGTAAGATTAGTGTGAAATATATACACAAGTTAAAGTAAAAGAGAAGCTATTTTCCATAGCTTGAGGCCTTCATTAATTGTTTGTAAAGAAAATACAGGTTGTGGTCCTGACTCAGATCAACATCTAGTCATTCCTATTTTTGAAAACATCAAGGTAATAAAAAGTGCAAAGGGTGAGTAATCGGGCCTCGATCGATTCTCGCCGATTTTAAAACATAAGTTCATCATTTCTCTACGGAAGAGCTAAGAGTAGGATAGAGGTCCAATTAGATGATTGCTCGCCCGGATAGCATCGCCGATTGTGGGCGCCTTAGTGCATTCTTCCAACACTACCAGACAGTCTTCTTCTTGAAATAACATCCCTAGCCCTTCTTTGGCATTTCCATTGTCTGGCATGGGCATTCTTATGGGAAATGACTGGTACAGATTCGAAATTGGCTTGCGTAGCTTTGCAGAGCCTTTCTTTTTCCTAGCAGCTTCTGAGACCTCATCATCATTTGGGATGTATCCCAACCCGAAGTGATAATGGTCTTGAGGAATGGGTATCGGCTCCGTGATGCCATGCAAATCCTTTCCCAGACCTCGTCTGGGTTCAAACCCATTTTGGAGCATAGTTGAAGCAATCATTTTATAGACTACATGTATGGGAACTTCTATAACATCTTCTCTATGGGCAGCCCCCACTAAATCCACCAAGTGGAACTCTGTTCCCTTAGAAACTGCTTCGATGACTAGCACCGAGTTATTTGGGTAATTATGGATACTACCTTCTACGTGAATTATAACTTCGTGGTCGTCCCATAAATTTTTACTGCTTGGTGACGTGAAGATGGTACAACTCTTGCCATGTGGATCCATGGCCTTCCTAGAAGAAGGTTTTAATTAGTGGCTATCTTCATGACTTGGAATTCAGTGACGAATTATGCGGGCCCCATTTGGACATGAAGGTCAACTTCTCCGCCAGCGTCACATTGAGTCCCATCGAATGCTCTTATGTTTGTACGGCTTTGACAAACCTTTCTGAGATCATAGCCCAACTGGCTGAGAGTGGATTCGAGGCAAATGTTGAGACCGGCCCCGTTGTCCATCGCTCGAGTTAGCACTTTATTTCGGCACATGACAGTGATGTGTAGTGCCTTGTTGTGAGTTTTTCCATCTTTGGGCAATTCTTTGTTGGTGAAGGTGATTTGATGCTCTTCCATGACATTGGCAACCATCTCGGCCATACTCTCACTGCTTGTCCCTGCGGGGACATGGGCTTCTTCTAGTACCTTCATCAAAGCTAGACGATGTTGTGGCGAGCATAGCAAAAGTGCCAACATGGATATTTAGGCCGGAGTTTTCTTCAAGTTCTCTACAATGGAGTATTCTTTTGGCTGCATCCGACGCCCGAAATCTTCAGCGTCGCCTTCAGTAATGGGCCTCTTTTGGTTTCCTTCTTTTTGGGGTGCCCCTTGCCCCAGATATTTGGGAGTGTAACACCTCCCAGACCGTGTCATCCCATGGGCTACTGCTACTTGAACAACAAACTCTTTTCTTGGTGCCACTATCACCCATTAAGATACTTGCGCGACGATTGGTGTGGGGATCAACACTTTAAATTGTGGGCGTTCTTGTATTGTGAGTGACGCCACTGTATGCTGTTACACCTCGAAAAATTTTCCGTTGATGCACAAATGGATAGACTAGTGAAGAGTACGAGCATACGGTATTTCAATAAGTAAGAAATGACATTCGATGACCCTAGATGAGATTTCAAAGATGTTAGAGATAGGGGAAGAAAGTTGGCCAAGAGAAGGCAAGGCATACGATAGGTAACGGAAAGGAATTAAGAGTAACGAGTTAATGAGGATTTAATGATGTCTTGGAGAAGAGTGATAACGTCCCTTAGATTGGTATTGAAGTGTTAAACAAGTGTTAAGAAGGTTCCATAAGGATTGGAGATCAACGAGTTGACGAAAACGAGCTTCGAAATCACTGGGGATTATACGGCCAAGCATACTGGCCGTATAAATTATATGGTCCGTATGTTAGGACCGTATAATCAGCCCAGAATGTCATACCTTTCTGGACCAAACTTACGGCTAAACATACGGCCCGTATAAAATGTACGGACCGTATGTTGGTCCGTATATCTGGTCGAGGACAGGTTTTGGTTTATTAAATGAGGGATACAAGTTCATTTCATTTCATTTCCATATCACACCCGTTCTCTCTAAAACATCTCTCTACATATATTCCACAAGAATTTAAGAGATATTAGTGATCAACAACATAAACTAAGTAAATCAAGTGCAAGAAAACCCATTAAAGATCATTCAAGTCATGAAATCTCATTGGAGATGAACTAGGGTATTTGTTCAAGTGAAGTATTACCAACCAAGGCTTGTTCCTACAACATCTAAGGTAAGATTTATGGTATTTCTATGTTGTTTAAGGTATTTGAGAGTTGAAATACTTGGATTGTAGAAGGGTATAGAAAAATAGGTCATGAATGTGGAATAGTGCCATTTTGAGTAATAGTTTGAATTGAGTCATGATTCTTAATGTATTGTGATATAAATAGGTTACAAATGAGGTTGAGAACATGGGATAGGCAATGTATGTGAATGAATGTAGTCGTGCGTCATGACCATATATATGGGTGGTTGAAAGTGAATTGAGAAATGTGGATAATGTGGATGAATAAGGAATATTGTTATGATATTGTGAATGTATTATTGACGTTTGGGAGTTGATATACGATATGGAGGAATGTAGTATAAATAAAGGAGATGCTGTCCGATTTTCTCTAGTTTTAGTCGTGTATGCTAGCTATCGATTCTAATGATAGTATGACTTTAATGAAGGTAGAAACGTGAGCTTCCGAGGAGAACGTGCAGGTGGTAAATAGTTGAACGGAAAGGTATGTAAGGCTAACCCTTCTTTCATAAGGCATGGTTCTTTGGCCAATCATTTAAACCTTCTACAAGATTGTGATATCCTTCAAATGATTCTATTTTTTGAGCTATTGAGCTCATGATCCTCGATATGTATTACGATTGTACTAAGTTCCTCATATGACGAGTGACCTTATAAGGATAGATGTAATGAACAACGATGATAGTGATAACGATAATGATAACGATGATAATAGCGATGACGATGACGATGATGATAATGATAGTGATGATAATAATAAGATGCTTATGAGCTATTATATATGTGTATTTATGTATGATTATTATGGAACCCCGAGCTTATGAGGCCGGGTAGGATATGTATCTATTTACGTAACGCGCGCACACCTCTGCAGATGGTACGGATAACCCTGATGCCTTGGTAGGGCCAGATAGATGTAACCCTGAAGCCTTGGTAGGGCCAGGTATGTGTACCCTTGAGCCTTGGTTGGCCAAGTATGTATGAAACACTGAACCTTCGTGGTCGGGCATGCTATGTAAATGTTATATATATGGTATGGTTATGTATATGATATAGATATGAGTATGAGTATGAACATGATACGGATATGAATAGGAATAAGACTATGTATATGAGTACGATTATGGACGCAATGGAAATGAATACGGATATGAGTACAGATACGGGTATGGATGTATGTACATGAATACGTGCTAGAAATGGAAAGTCCCTATGACAAGAAAGTAAGTGCTTATGACGTTGATACTGCTATCTCCTCTCCTATGCTATTTCTCATATTGCTATTATGCTTCTATATTGATGTTGATCATGCTTTACATACTCAGTACATTCTTCGTATTGACGTCCTTTTGTTTGTGGACGTTGCATCGTGCCCGCAGGTGCCCAGGGAGATATACTTTTAGGTACTTATTCTTTTGTGTACATAATTATGGGCATAGCGGGGTCCTGTCCCGCCTATATGTTATGATATACTCTCCTTAGAGGCTCGTGGACATGTGTATGTGATTAGATGTGTTTGGCCTTGTCGGCCTATATTCTGGATTTCCTTTTGTTTGCCTTATCGGCTTATGTACATTGATATGGGCATAGATGTCAATGATGATATAACAGTACTGTTGTCCAATGAGACTAGTATGATTGATGAATAGAAATGTATGTTTAAATATGTGGCTCACCTAGATGTAAGTGTAAAGGTACGTTAAGGGGTGCCCGGGTGGGCTAGCACCGGGTGCCCGTCGGGCCCCTAGTCGGGTCGTGACATATGCTCAAATACTTCACTTGGATCTCGAATCACAGGCTTGCTTACAACCCAATCCTCTTCTCTTTCTATCATGTGAATCGTCTTGTTACCATAATTAGGAAAATGATTGGTGTTCACATTTGGCGCTGCGGTCTGGAGGATGATCTCCTTTTTATCATCCAAATCTTGTATTTTATACTTCAGATTGATGCAATCCTTAGTACTGTGTCCGTTCCCACCAGAATGGTAAGCAAATGTTTGACTGCTCGAAAGAACCTATTTTCAGGATTGACGACCTTTGGTGGAACCGTTTGGATCATTTCAGCGGCACTTAACCTCTTGAACAGTTCAGTTCGAGTCTCTATCAGCGGTGCAAAGACACGGACAAGCTTTTTTTCGAATTTATGATGTGGAAAATTATTGGTATTTGGTGGTGGTTGATTTTGATAATTTGCGGGCGGGTTGTTTTGTGGGGCTCGGTAAGCTGGCGCAGGAGTTTTGTAATTTGGCTGTGGAGTTTGGTAGTTTGGTGGTGGTGATTGAAAGGTAGTTTGTAGAGCTTGTTAGTTTTGTGGTGGTGATTGGAAATTAGGTTGTGCGTAAAAGACCGGCATTGGATTGTATGATGTAGATAGGTAAGCATTTGGGGTTGGTGATTGGTAGACTTCCATGGGAGATTAGAATTCTTCCTTTCTCTTGAGCTTTGGGCTAGGGGTATGGGAAACGTTTGCCACATTCTCTTTCTTCTTCCTAGTGAGTCCCCTAATACTTTGTTCAGTAGCCTTGCCGGCCATGCTTATGATCCTTTTTTATTTGAGGCCATTTTTTATGGCTTCCCCCATCTTTACTAGTTCGGAGAATGGTCTCCCGGCCATTGACAACATTCGATCATAGAAATCCGTTTCTTGGGAACAGATGAAAATAAAAACTAGTTCTTCCTCGCTCATTGGCGGTTGCACTCGGGCGGCTTTGGCTCTCCACCTACTTGAATACTCGCGTTAGTTCTCGGTGGATTTCTGTTTCACTTTTTCTAAGTAGTACTGGTCTGGTACTGTTTCCACATTGAAACATTATCTTTCCATAAAAGCTCCTGCCATATCTTCCCATGTGGTCCATCAGCATATGTCTTGTGCCGTGAACAATTCAGAGGCCTCTCCAGTCAGACTTCGGCTAAATAGTCTCATTATGAGTGCCGGATTGTCTCTGACGCCGACCAACTGGTCGTAGTAAGCTAGTAGATGGGCCTTGGGGTTGCTCGTTCCATTGAACATTTTGAATTTGGGCACTTTGAAGCCCTCGTCATAGCTCAAACCCGTGGCCTTATAGGTAGCTCTCATGGATTGTTCCAATATTTCGGCCATCTTGCGCTCCATTTTCTTGTCGCGCCTATCTTGCTTAACTCTTCAAGCCTTTTCCATCTCCTCGTAATGATCAAGTTCCTGGTGATCCGGGGAGAAAGTGTTAGGTGTTATAGGGGTGTGGAAAGAAACGGTTGGGTGTGTAGAGTTGCTTTTAGGTGTGTGGGTGACCTTTGCGGTTGTTGGTGAAATGGTGCATGAGCGTATAGTAGAGCTGGGGTTAGTGCGGTGCTT
Organism: Lycium barbarum; assembly: GCF_019175385.1. Taxonomy (NCBI): domain Eukaryota; kingdom Viridiplantae; phylum Streptophyta; class Magnoliopsida; order Solanales; family Solanaceae; genus Lycium; species Lycium barbarum. Next base: position 75,839,812 of record NC_083342.1, on the reverse strand, counting down.
GATATGATGGTACTGAGTGGGTAGTTCCAAGGATTTGGATAGTGTCGAGAGGCGGTGGGGTGTGGTAAGAGGTGCTAGGGTTAGCAGGGTGTGATATCATTCCAGCGGGGTAAGTGGGGAAATAATCGGGCAATGGTGAGCTTAGAGATGAAAAAGGGGGTGAAGGCCTCCTTGCCTCAGTAGGTGTTTCTTTGGCAGTACTGGCCATTTCAGCTTTTGTAACCTTCTCTTAAAAGTCTGCAACTTATTCAAACAGCATTTTGATGACGTCCTCAGAGTGCTGGGATTCTTGTAGGTTTGGTAGGGGTTAGTCCCTGATGACGAGCTAATTCTGATTTTGTTCGTTTTCCAAAGTACCAGTCATTTTTGTTTTGCCTTTGTCTTGTTGGGAAAGGGATGCTATTGCAGCTTTGGATCTGGTAAAGTATGCCAGTGTGGAACGAACACATATCAACCTTTTTCTATAAGAAAAGAACAACTCAAAGGCAGATGACGTTAGTATGTTAGAAAATATAAAAGAATGCAAAATATCGCACACATTATACATGTAAGCACGTAGAACACAAAAATCATATATTTAATTCAAATGTTTGATTGATCATGTGTTCTGAGGTTTTGGGTATTTCGGCTCTTTAAGTCATTTTGGATCTTGGTTTGATAGTCTATAGTCGACTTGCTTGGACGGTCTTCTTGACACCTGCTTGTACTTAAATAGCTAGGGGAAAATAGGCCCCTCCGTAGTTCGGTTTACATAAAAAAACATTTTTCTAAGCCTATACTACCCAAAAGTTTTCCTAGACCAGGCCCGATAAGGGTTTCCTACGTATCCCTTCTTGGGACATCAGGTCGGACGTAGTTTTTTCTACAGATAAATAAAAGGGGAAGGGCGGAGGATAAACTTTGAAAAAAATACAAGAAAGGACCCTCCCTTAAGTATGAACAAAAGTAATCTCTTCTTGAGGCCCTATTTCCTAATAACTGGATGAGAGTACTACCCAGATCCCTCGGTATGGACCAGGTGTTCCAACTCGAACTTGAAAGCCTCACACTCTTGGATATCATGCCCTAACGCTCCTGAGTAGAGCAAGCAAATCCTTTGTTGACTTGATCCGCTTGGCGATGGTTTCCAAGTGGCTCTGACTGGATGGACCTTTTTGGTATGTAACGGCCTGTTCGATCGTTAAAGTACTTTTGACTATTTTGCCCCCGTTGACCCGTCCCCGATTCCTATTAGTACCATTTTGACTCACGGAGGCAGGTGGCGTAGTTCCCGAGGTCATCGGGCGAGTCTTAGTATGACTCTTGGAAAATTGAGCTTTTAAGTGAAAATCGTTTGACTCAAAGTTGACTTTTGGGTAAACAGATCTTTTTCGAAATTTCATCGATTCTGAGAGGTCCAAATGGTCAATTATAACTTGGTGGTAGGTTTGATTCTGTTCCAAGGTACTTGGTAGCATTTTGGGACTAGGGTTGGAAAGTGCGCTTTAGGCCATTGGGGGTTGACTTGGTCAAATAGACCTCCGTTGGGAAATTCGAGGCCACGAGTGAGTTCGTAGCGTGGTTTTATATATGTTTGCATATTTTTTGTATCTGTAGGGCCTCAGGTGATAGTCGGATTTCGGGTGGAGATTTTCCAAAATTAAAATTTATGGTATCTGGTGTATCCGCCGTAGCGGCACCAGAACCGCCGTCGCGGTCCCGCCATAGCGGAGGGACTGACGGCTGTAGCCGATATTGGGTTTTGCTGCCGAGCCGCCATAGCGGTTGGATAACTACCATGGTGGCTCGGCATAGCGGTAATGCTTGCAGCTATAGTGGCCTGTTGGTTTTTAGGGATGGCCGCTGTAGCGGGCCATCTATGTGCCACAGCTTGTGCGCTGCGGGGGCCCTTATGACCGCCCCATTGACGGGCAAGATTTTTATCTTCTTCTTAAGTTTAAACCCCTAAACCTTATCACTTCATTACTTTATTTCTTTAGAATGTTGGGGCGAATTTGAGAGCTTTTGACCAGATTCTTGGCCTTAGAATTCTTTACTTTCCCTTCCTAATCATTAACCCATGCTAGAATCCAAAAGGAAAAAGTGAGTTTTCATGAGAAATTCTTAAAATGGGTTTAGACTTTCTAAATGGAAATTGTTGATGAAATTGGCTAGTATAACCCTAGAATTTGATATATTCTTTGTTGTTAAGCTTGTATCTTCCATTATTAGAGGTAAATTTGTGAAATGGAAAGTTATGGTTCATACCCAAAATTGGGGGTTTTACTTAAAATCCGAATTTAGCTTAATATTGTGTTAATATAGCAATTGATTAGTGGGTTTTGATCATCTAGACTTGAATTGCATATTCCACCTTAGAATATCCCGTTTTACCCTTGTGGGCCCATTTTTCCAACTTCCAAATGTTGGATTTGACCTAATTTATAAGCTTAGCAATATGGGTATTGTTATTCCTGGTTTCTATTCTAGATTACGTTTATAACTAGACATTGAGAATTTCGAAACGCTACGTGTCACGACCCAGCTAGGGGTCGTGACGGGTACCCGGGGCTAGCCACCGAGCACCACTCGTTCTGCTACTCACCTTACCCATTTAATGCTCATTTATCAATTCATGCTTAGGACGTAAGACGATCATCTTTTCATTTGAGAAAATAAAAATACTTTTATATACATAAGCCTCTCGCCCATAAAAATAATACATACATATACATAAAAGCCTCTCGTGAGACCATCTACCCACACTGCGCATCTACGAGCCTCTACTGACATACTATACATATAGGTGGAATAAGACTCCACTATGCCCAAAATATACATATACCAAGAGAATACTCAGGAGCACCTCCGGACAATGGAGTGCTCGCAATCAGCTGGCAGCTACTAAGAATCTGGATCGAGCTCACCGCCCCATCTACCTGTGGGCATGAACACAGCGTCCAAAGAAAACGGACGTCAGTACGAATATTGTACTGAGTATGAGAGGCATGAACAATAATAATGAATCAAGGAATCAAGGGAGGCATCAAGTATGGAGCAACTGTACCTGACTGGGAATTACATGAAAAGTAATGCATGCTGACTTACTTTTAAGCTTATCATCATCTCATGTATGCATATTATATATATATAAACTGCCCGACCATATAGGTGCGGTGTGATAATCAATAACATTAGCCCACGTCCAGGCCTCCCGCGTCTGGAGTACCATCTTATGCCGCCCACTAGTGGTGTCTGCCCATGCCAACTGGCCATGGTGAATCGTATAGCTGTCCGCTTTTGCGGTGACGGCCCGGCCAACTAGGCCTGGTGTGATGCAATTATGACATGCTCATCATAAAATACTTATAATAATTATGCTTATCAAAATATACTTGTCATCGTACATGCATAAAGACTCTCGAACAATTGCATTCTATCGAGGTGACGTAAGGTCGTGAACCCTCGATTCCATTATGAACATTCTGCCTCACCTTAAAGGGATTAGTATATAAGGTGAGTGTATAAAAGGAACAACATCATTTACTTTATAAGAACGTCATATCATATCTCTTGACTCATATAGCTATTTATGATCTTAGGCTCTTGGCTTTCCGGGATATAGGAGAATCATGGAAAGGGAGAAGAATCATATCATGGGATTCATTCCATAGAAGCAAAGGACTAGCCTCACATACCTTTGTCGTTTAGCTAAGCTATCGTTCACTTGCTCTCCTTTAATGTCACGTCGCTACCTTCACGAAAGAATTCGTATTGACGTTAGTTAATCAACTACGGGAATGCGTCACTATTTCTAGAGAAAATTGGGCAGCACTTCCTTTATTTATACTACTTTTCTCATAGTCTATATCAACTCCCAAACATTTACAACAGCACTTCACAATATCGTATCAACAATAGTCATTCATATACTTTGAGCAAAATCCACCATTTTTCTCTATTTTCTCCACATTTATGGTTGTAGTTCGTTATCGCGTTTTCTCATATATAATGCTTATTTCCTGGTCTAAACATCATTTACAACATATTCATAATCATGGCACATCAACGTTTATGGTTCCATTCAACTACTATTCAATTATGACACTATTCTCCCATTTAAGACCCATTTTCCATGTCTTTCTAAAATTCAAGCATCTTAGCTTTCCAATACCTTAAAAAACATGCTAAAGTCATAAAACTTACCTTAGATAGTGGTGGAACAAGCCTAGAGTGGAGTTCTTCCTCCTTCCTCAAAACCCTATTTTTCCTTCCTTGGAATTTCTTGGTTTGGATGAACTTCACTTGAGTTTCACACACTTTGTTTCATGGATTTGGTGTTGTTGATCTTGTTCTCCCTTTGATTCTCTTAAATTTTGTGGATGAAATGTTTGGATAAGTTCTAGAGGGTTCTTGAAGGTTGTAGATGAAATATGAATGAAAATGAATGAGAAAGTCACTTATAATAATTACAAAATCTGATTTTTAATGAACAGTCGTCGGGGTGTACAGTGGTCGTAAACCATAGTTTACGGACCGTATACTAGTTTACGGGCCGTATAACGTGGTCGTATTTAAGCATATCAAAAACAGAAAGGTTTGCTGGAGGTCATGATGGTTTACGACCACAGTTTACGGGCCATATTTCAGTTTACGGTCCGTAAACTGGGTCGTATTTTACCATTTATGCTTTGGACAGAAATTTGAAATTTTTGGAACGTTGGAGGACGATGGTAGTATACGGTCCGTAAATCACTTTACGGGTCGTATTCTATTTTACGACCACTGGCTGAATTGAAATTCTACAACTTTCTTATTTCCAAAAATTCATGAATCGTCATTCCCTACTTAGTAAAACGTCGCACACTCATACCCTCCGTTGGTATATTCATTGTACATGTACGGGGACTTTTCCGAGGTGTAACATTCTTCCCCCCTTTTGGAACATTCGTCCTCGAATGTTAAACACTCGGAATTCTACGAAAATTTCGCCAGAGTTTCCCCTGTAATTTGACACTACCAGCCTGTCATAACAACCCATAATATCATCGCCTCACAGGGCTACATCACAATATCAACATATCCATGGCCACACACGACCAAAAGCATAAAAATGAAGCGTACATACCTCATATCGTCGGCATTTCATCTTGGATCTCTCCCGGGGGTGTGAATAAGTGTGGGTACTTGGACTTCATGCTCTCTTCTGCTTCCCAAGTCATTTCTTCCCGATTGCTACTCCGCCATAAGACTTTAACTGAAGCTACCTCTTTATTTTGAAGTCTCCGCACTTGCCTATCTAAAATAGCAATAGGCACCTCTTCATAAGTAAGTCGTTCTATCACTTGCACATCATCTATCGGGACAATCCTGGTGGGGTCTCCAATACACTTGTGGAGCATCGAAATGTGGAAAACTGGGTGGACTGATTCAAGCTCCGAAGGCAAATCCAATTCATAGGTGTTATATCCCGCATTTTGTACATTCGGATGATTCAAGATAATTGCGGGAAGTTAAGAGCTAGGCTATGGTCTTGATCTTGTTTAGCACACAAGTTGTCTATGAATATATGGATGCGGAAATATTGAGGAAGGCTAAGGGCAAATTTGGAAATTAGGAAAATAGTTTTCATGAATTACAAAAATTGGTTATGAAACAAAATGGGCTAGAAACAAAAAAATAATATTTGGGCTTGAGAAAATGGCCAAGGTGGCCGGCCAAGCTAATGGGCCAAGGCCCATGTGGGAGTTAAATATATGCTACAAAAGATGACAAAGTCATCTTCAACACTAGAATAATCAAGAAACTTAGAGAGAAAAAGAGAAGACCAACAACAAAGGCCATTCGGCCAAGTGAGGGAGAAATTGAAGACCAAAAATCTTGATCCAAAAAATTATTTCTACTAGTATTCCTACCAATTCAAGGGTCCTCTTTAACGTGGTATAGTTGTTGGAGCAAGGAAACCATCCATTTTTACAAGGAGCAACTCTAGCCAAGTTGAAGAGCTAAGAGGAAAAGGTAAGGTTTAATTCTCTTTCATATGTTATAGATGGTCTATGCATGTTGTTGAGTGTTGTAGTATGTGGAAATGGGTGAAATTCATGAAATATGCATGTGTGAGGGGTGGCCGAATATAGTGGTGTTGTGTAGAAAAGATGAAATAATTTTATTTAGTAGTTTGATTGTTGTGTTGTCGATTCCATGATGTAAAATGAAGGTTTGGTGGCTTGAAATGAATTTGAAATCATTGTGCATTATTGAAGAAGTTAATTTGACATTAGTATGGTTTCTTATATTTGTAGGAATGATATTGCTAATGTGTAGGTTGTAAAATATAATTCATGAATTTGAAAGTGAGACATGTGTTTGGAAGATTGTAAGTTAGGTTGTTGAAATTGAATTTGAAAGAAGGAAGTGTGTTGTTATGGTTCTTGTTGCTTTTGGAATGTTTCGGGTGAAATGGCATATTGGCTAGAATGTTTTGAATATTGCATGACTTGTTTGAAGTATTCTTGGATTGTGTTGTAAGGTCTTGGGCTAGTATTTGAATGTGTAAGCATTGATGTTGGCTTGATTTCATGTGATTGAATTGAGTATAAATGGAATGTCGTCGGATTGTGTAGAAAGAATTGTTAATGTTAGAATGTATTTTGAAATAATTGTTAAAGTTGGAAGATATGATTGTTGGTATTGTTGTTGATATTTTGGCCGAGTTAAATTCTCGGGTTTGTTGTTGTATCTTTGGCCGAGTTGAATTCTCGGGGATGATGTGTTTACAGGGGAAATGCTGCCGAAATTTCGGCAGATTATAAGTGAATTTGTTTGAGGATCTAAGTCAAGTGAATGACAATGAATCTAATGATTATGTAAAATCTTCTTGAATGTAGAATAGCAAGCTTGGATAAATAAGCGTAGCTAATAAGGCGTGGCACAGGTATGTAAGGCTTACCCTTTCTTTCTTTTGGCATGTCCTAGAGCTAAGTAAGGTATGACATGGCACACACCTTGGGGTAACTCTACTCTTTGATTCTGAGCTTGGTTATGATGCTTATTCTCTTTTGTCATGAGCATGTCCCGTATGGATGAGTCTATTGTATGATTAATAAATGAATAAGCTACTTTATATGGTTTTGATATGTAGCCATGATTCCGAAGCTCTGTTTGATGTGGTTCCGAGGTTGCCTATGATTCTGATTCACTTCTGATATAAGTATGTCTAATATGATCGAGCTTATTACATGATTGAATAATGAAATGAGTATGAAGAGTTTTGTTTCTGAAAGAGTTCTGTAAGTTTTAATGTCCCTAACTTTCGTAAAAGATATTGGATTTGCTTTGAAACGTTCGTAAAAGTTCTGTGGTAAAAATGTCTGTAACTTTCCCATACTAACTCCGATTGACTTGAAACATGTTTATGATCCTTCAAGGTCGGTATGTGTACGTATATATCGAGTCTTGATTTATGTGCATATGGTTTCGCACTACTCTGTTCGTGCAAGTGTCAGTATGTCCTCCACTGCGTCCCGGGCCGGGGCATGTTATGTATATGATATGATGACATTATGATGTGATGACGGGGTGGTGGCCAGGATGGCACATGATTTATTCACCGCGTCCCGCAAAAGAGGGCCGGGGCACGTTACAAGCATATATGATACATGATATTGACATATGATGATTCTATTTACCGCGTCCCTCACTGGAGGGCCGGGGCACGTTATATGCATACATGATATATGATTTACTGCGTCCCTCACTGGAGGGCCGGGGCACGTTAATGCAAATGTGATACATGATGATGACGTACATGATTTCATTTACCGCGTCCCTCAATGGAGGGCCAGGGCACGTTATATATGATATATGGTAATGACATGCATGAATTTCTCACCGCGTCCCTCACTGGAGGGTCGGGGCACGTTATATGACATATGACACATTATGATGGCATACATGATTTTCATTTACGATTTATGATGACATACATGATTTCTAATTCAAAAAGGCAAGTGCTTTGATGTTTTAAAAGTTCATACTTGATTCTGGTAAATCTCTGTTTCAGTTGTGATTCTCCTTTACTGTGATTTTTGCCTTACGTGCTCAGTACATTTTCCGTACTGACCCCCTTTCTTCGGGGGCTGCGTGTCATGCCACGCAGGTACACCCAGATGAGTGGAAGATATTACAGAAGATGTTCCGGTGAAGTTGGCAAGCTCCACTTGTTCCTGGAGTGCTGCCGAGTCAGAGTATACGTGCTATGATGTCTGATTAATGTTAGAGACTTTGCAGACAGAGTTGTGGGTATTGGTTGTCGGTTCTGTAAGTGGCTCCATCAGCCGATATGTCATCCTATATTATGATATAAATTCTACATGATTATGGATTTTTTGTTTGATTTGAGAATAACAGGAAGGATATTTCTGAAAGTATCACTATGTATTTCATTCTATTTGATTTAAAAGTCCGAAAAGAATATGTATGTAATAAGAGTCAGAGGGTTCGCTCGGCCGCGACCTGACTGAGCACCGCCTCTCTGAGAAGTCCCTTCTCAACCACAGGATGATGCAGGAGTCCTTGGCGGCTGATAATCTCGCCTAGGTCGGGTACATCTCTTGGAAATATGCCCAACCTCCCCACAAGAGAAACAAGTAAAAAGAGTCGAGTGCTGAAATACGAAAACTGAAGACCCGGATGAAGCAGTACTGTCCATTGGTCTAGAGAACGAGCTCTCAGGAGCTCTCTGTCTAGGTGGCTCACTAGAGGAAGTCGGTAATGCTCAATGCACGGGACGATTGTAATAGGGCTGTGGTGGCCTCAAAAACTTACCAGCGCCTCTCGTACTAGAACCCCCAAAGCTGCTAGTCTGACATGGCCTCTTATTACCACCACTAAAAGCACAGGCCTTGGCACCCTCGACCATCGAAGCATGCTCAATAATGTGACTGGAAGGAAGCCCCCATAGAATCTATCTGAAGGCAAGGAATATGTAGAGAGCACACTAGTCCTCCAATAAAGCGCCTAATCCTATCAGCCTCGGTAGGAATCAACGGAGTAGAGTATCGGGCCAAATAGAGGAAAGGGGTCACATAAGACTCCAAGGACATGCCCCTTTGCTCAAGATGTAGAAACTGCTCCCTACGACCTTCTCTCAAAGACCGGAGCACATACTTCTCAAGGAAGGCCCGGTAGAACTGAGTCAAAGTCAAAGGAAGAGAACCCTCAGGTCTGCACGCCACGAAATACCTCTACTACGTCTTCGCGTCGCTGCAAAACAGGTAGGACACATAATCAACGCCGTGAGTCTCCACTATACCTATACGGTGCAACAACTCATGCATATCAAGAATAAACTCATAAGCATCCTCAGACAAAGTACCAGAGAACCTCGGTGGCTCTAACTTTCTGAATCTCCCCACTAGACCCTGATCAGCAGCAGTCATAACGGCGCCATCGGTGGGCCTCATATCCTCCCTAGGGGAGGGTACAACATCAATGTGGGGAGCCATAACTGCGGTGGGATGTGCTACCCGTGTAGGTCCCTGCTCAGGGGTCTGCGCCCCAACTCTAGTTTGCGAACCTCCGCCAGGTGTAGTGATACCGGCGGCTGCCTACTGGGCATCAAAGTGAAGTAAAATCCTAGCCATAGTGTCACGTACGGCCCGGCCAAAAGTAACCTCTAGATGTGTCCGTGCTAGGGCCATACCATTCTCTGCGGTCTGGTCTCTACTCGGTTGATACTCGGGCTCGGGACATAGAGATCTCTCTCATCGCTGACCCACCGTCGGAGCTCTACCCCTGGCTGGGGCAGCCCCACGGCCTCTCGCTCTGCCGCGCCCTCTGGCTGTAGCGCGCCCTCGGGGTGCCAACTGTAGCTGCGGGCTCCAGCACCAGACCTCGGGCCATGGTAGCTCGAGTCCTCACTATCTGTGAGAGAAGAGATAAGAGTCAGATACCAATTTGGTCTTTCCAGATACCAATTTGAATAAAGTAACACGATGGAAAGAAAGAAAGTGAGATTTCCTAAACGTCCCATAGCCTCCCGCAGATAAGTATGGAGCTCATTGTACCAATCCACGAGACTCTGCTAGACACGCTCTTGTATTTAAGACCGGGTAACCTAGTGCTCTGATACCAACTTGTCACGACCCATTTCAGCCTAGGTCATGCGGGCACATACCTTTTCCACCTCGGTAGTCGAACCCTTAACTCAACGTTCACGATCAATAAAATAATAGTTGAAGAAGTAAAATGATGTAAGTCTCACAATATAATATAATATAGATAAGTGCGAAAGTAAATGAATCCACCCCAGTATCTGGTCTGGTCATGCAAGAGTATCTAGATCCGAATACAAAGGTCTGAATCACAATACATAAATAGTCTCAAATCATGTCTTGAAAGAAAAGCAAGACATAACCAATAGAAGAGTCTTCAAGGTCAGCGGATGCCATGCTCACGTTAAAAAATTCATGTAGAAGCTGAGGAGTCGATCAACCACGAGTCAGAGAAGTAGATCCGGCCTGATACTCTGCATTCATAAAAGAATGTAGCAAGTGCAGGCCAGTACGAACAACAGTACTGGTAGGCATCGTCGTCTGACTAAGCATAGTTAACACAATTAAGAAAATAACGCAGATAAACAAGTAAACCAATCATGCATGAAACAATATAATCGTAACCGAGTATCCGTCAACACCGATGTAAGTATCTAACCCCAATACAATAAGTCTGAGTATATCCGATCTTGAAATAATCACCACAATAGAATCATCACAGTCCAATCATTAATAACACAATCATCACAATACAGTCATCACGACATCTCACTCAAGTCATAATGCAATGCAGTGCAATAATGAAATATCGATGTCTCGGTAGCACAACCCAGCGTGACTCGCGAAGTCTAAGTGCCACCCTTCTCGGATCTTTACGAAACAGACAGACGGGACCCTGGCTAATTGCTCACAGAGGGAGTCTCACCGACACCACTCTGGGGGACCCGCGGAGCCCATGCATTAACAATCGATTCCAGAATAACATCGAAATTAGCCATGCAACAACGATGCCCGAATATAACCATCGAAAATCCGCCTCATCAGAATCACTCAAAAGAGTTGTCAAATATCAGTTTCATAAATCAACGATTCCAATATTGAACCTCGGACATCGACCTCCTCACAATCACTCAAGTAAAAGAGTTTATCAAGTGTCAGTTTCATATAAACAATGATTCTAGAATGGATCTTTAGACATGAGCCTTTTTCACCATCACTTAAGTAAAAGAGTTTATCAAATATCAGTTTCGCTCAATCAACGATACCGGATCGTCACCGGATATCGGCCATGCATGATAAATATGAGAGAGTGCGTGCAATGCATATGTCAATCAACAACAGTCGAGTTAAATATCACCAATACCATTACGGTTATGCCAACAACGTATCACATCAAAATACCAATAGTGGGTATGCCAATATATATATATATATATATAACTCAAGTACCAACAGTGGGTACGCTAACAATATCTCAATTACAAGTACCAAAAACAGGTATGTCAATCCTATTCCAAATCAGGACAAAGCGCAGAATCCTATATCTACCAACTACACATGGCATCAAGCCAACACAGTTGAACAATCGACACGCATAATGGGGTGGCTAGTCCCAACATACATCAGGGCCCAACCAAAGGCAATATCCGTCCCAACTCCACGCCCGAAGGTTCACACGTTGTCTCCGACATTATAATCTAAATATGTGATTCGCTATACGAAGTCTCACCAACGGTAAAACATAACTTACCTGGACTGCCGAACCGCAACACCAACAAGTCACTCTATCGCCTTGCCCTTTCCTCTGAAGCTCAGAACCAAAGTAGTCTAAGCATAATCGAATTCTAAGTTAGAAATCATGGAGAATGATACTAATATTACTATGATATCAATTAGGTCCATTTTAACCCTAGAAATTGGGGAAACGGGCCCACAAGGGCGAAACGGGATATTCGCGGGTAAAATAGCTAATTGAATCCTAGGTAATCATAACCCAATCAATAATTGTTGATTTAGCTCAAGAATTATCCCTAAATCTGAGTTCTAGTAAAAACCCCAAAATTGGGTATGAACCCTAATTCTCCAAATTCGAAATTCAACGTTAAAAGTGAAAGATATATGATTACTAAGCTTATATTCACCAAGTTTTATCATCAACATCATCAATTTATCATATAGGCCTTAAGGGAAAATCTCCCAAAACCCTTCGTCAAATTCCAACTCTATGGGATATTAAAAGGGAAAGGGGAATTCTAAGATGATTGTGATTAAGGAAGAGTAAAGGATTGGATAAAGTTTTAACTCCAAGAATCTCCTCAATTTATCTCCAAAAACAGCTTTCCCAAGCTCCGATATCGAGATATGATATAATGAGGGTCTAAGACTTATTTAAGTCATATTAAATGAAATATCATTGCCCGTGACCGCCATGGCGGAGGGAGTGCCGCTACGGCGGCTTGGACCGTATTTTATTCAAATAAATTTTGAACCCTGACGAAACTTATTTTATCCGATTCATTTAACTTGCACGCTTTCCAATGCAAGAAAACACGGGATGTAATATCCTTCCCCCTTAGGAACATTCGTCCTCGAATGTTGATACAGAATAGAACTTACTCTCTACGTTACTAACAATACTAACACTCCCGTTCATTTATCTCATAAATCTCAATGGCACTTTTGTCACTATATACTCTTCTTTACTCTTTTCTTTAGCACATATACATTAAGATAACTCAACTTTGGAAAATTTTGGCAGAGCCTTCCCTGTAATCCTTACCATCCCAAACCTGCTCACAGCCCAGAAAACACATCTATTGCCTCATAGGGCAACCATCAAAGTACACATGATACATAACCCAGCCAAACAGAAGTTACCTCATATGCCAACATCAATATGACAAAAAACATACCTTTCTAATAACAAACCTCAATCCGTACCACTCATTCCAAAGATCGAGTAATTAGCCACTCATCAACAACCAAGATATCTAGGGTTAGAATAAGGAATTTCATATCCTATAACATAGTTCCACAGCACGATCTATAACATGAAAGAAGGAATGACCCCCTATCAATGTCTCGTAGCCTCCTGTTTATAGATGTGGTGCATAACACACTGTTAAACAAGACTTTACTAGACACATTCTGCGGACATGCCGAGGACTGAACTGCTCTGATACCACTTTGTCATGATCAAACCTAGGGCCATGACGAGTGATCGAGCTTGACCTGCCCGATAACCCAACTTATGTTACCTGTACTCAAGCATGACATTCAATAGGGTCTATTTAACTAAGTTTGAAAGCTGTAAGCAGAATACCCAAGTCTATCTGTAACTCAAAACATACTTATATATATGTAACATATCACAAGGCAAGATGACAAAGCTGCCGATACTTCTTTACAACAAAACAAAGGCCGGTAAGGCCAAACAGTACCCATGACACCCACACTGTCCACAGACAACTATACGAGTATGACCATACATAAGTGACGGGACAAAGCCCCGTCGTACTCATAATATATACAACCAAAAGTATACAAAAATAGGAATAGTCTCCGAAGCAAGTGGAGCTGTCTGACTCTCAATGTTGATTCCTCCTAGGTGGCTAGATCGTCTAACCGCGTCCCTGAACCTGCGGGCATGAAACGCAGCCCCCGAAGAAATGGGGTCAGTACGGAATATGTACTAAATATGTAAGGAAATACTAAATCATAAAACAAGGAAAGTGTAACGGTAAGCAAGTTTAGAAAGCAACCTCGGAGTAACCTAGAATAGCACTTATGAACCATGTCATATGGTCCCTTACACAATTCTATCATATCACAATATAAATATAGAATATCCTACTCGTAGAAGTTTCCGGATAATAACACAATAGTCCCTTCGGATGGCCGCTTCCGGCGTAGTCATGATGGCCCATTTGGGTAGCCGCTTCCGGCTTAGCTAGGGTGGTCCCTTGGGGCAGCTGCTTCCGGCTTAACAATATTATAATCCAGCTGATCAGGTGGAACAATAACAATACATATGATATACAGTATGAATATGTAATTATGTTACAAAGCGTTGCACCCCTTTCAGAGTGGTTTTGATTACAACTCCCTTTAGAGAGATTTTGAGAATAAGTTTTAGAGTTTCCTTTATTTACCATTTGCTTTCTCGTGAACATGTAAGTATAATGTATTGCAGAAGCTTCCCTTGAATTATCAACAAGAGTATAGCATGAACAAAACAAGACATTGGATATCGACTTCTAATCAAACTAAGAATAGAGTACTTATGTTTTACGTTCTTTAGGAGTCATATAAAAAGAATCATGCCAAATTATGAAAGAAGGGTTAGCCTTACATACCTTGTCACTTCTCCAGTTAACCATAACTTAGGTCTCGGGCATCACCAATCTACAAACAATACCAAATATGCCAATAATCAGATTAAGATACTCTTCCAAACCAATCCTTAATTACTTAGGAATCTAACGATATTCAGACAGCATCTTCCCTAAAAACTTATTAATCCTCGAGATTCCAACTTAGCCAAAATATTGACCACAATACCAACAACAACATTATCAACAAATACATATCATAATAGAATCAAATCCATCCTTAAATCGCTTCCAACACAACCCAATATACATTCGTATACCAACGCTTGTATACACTTCTTTGTTTTCGTATATACATAGTATAATAGCAACAAAAACAACAACAACTACAACTAAAGTCAATCCCCATAATATTCCAGTCGACAAAATAACTCATAATAATCACCAAATAGCCCACACGATAACAACAAAAATTTATCCGATTTCCGATGTAACTTTCGTATTTCTTTCATCCAGTAATGTAGATACGACTCGGATAACTCAAATACATCTAGGAGAGAGGATTTCTTACCTTATATGCCAAGAACTACTCTTCTTCCATCTTACTTCACTTCGGAAAAAGCCCGAATCCAACAACACGGCAAAACGAACAACGAGATCGAAGCGGTGCACGAAACTCGTATGTGGTTCTTGAGAAAAATATTACACTTTGCTCCTTAGGAACTTCACGTTGATATTAAGGGATTGAAACTCACGTTACTTGTTGTGCCTTTTCTTCACACATTGAGAAGGCAATAGATATATGTGTATATATATATATATATATATATATATATATATATATGATTGAAATGTTGCTGCTCAAACTTGGAGCTAACATTCTGCCATGATTTCTTAAGAGGGAAAATTATTTTCTAGTTAAGATGAGAATTATGATTTAAGAAGTACTCCTATTCTAATGGACCGTAGAAACATGTACTCATATTTGTCCGTTGCATTAATTACCAATAGGATAAAAAAAGTACTCATCTAGGTGTCAACAGCAAACCACTTATATGTACTTAGTCATCTCATACTATGGACGTGGACATTTTCCCAAATAGCCACTACTCACTTAATTAATTTCTTGATCTCAATCCACTTAAAATGTAATCATATTTAGCACACTTCATATACTCACTATCATAAGCATGTGGTATAAATCTAGCCCATAGCCTCTTTATACAAACACCAAATATTATTTCTAGTCCTCGTTGTCACACTTTTCCGTCTTAAATCATTTCGGGACTTTATCCTTTTCTACACTGAGCTCTTGATTTGCATGCTTGAATATGACTAAATCCTCCGAGCTCGAATAAATTTTCTCATGTTGGACGGTTCAATTTCCTAGTCCAAACAATACGGGATATTATAGCTTGGACCATATTTTATTCAAATAAATTTTGAACCCTAACGAAACTTATTTTATCCGATTCATTTAACTCGTATGCTTTCTAATGCATGAAAACACGGGATGTAACAAGACCAATTCCTTGGGGATTGTAATGTTTTCCGCACCTATTCTCTTTTAAATGATATTGAGATTTATTGTTATTTACATTGTTCTTCCGCATTTTTAGTTGTATGCTAGTTAAGGAAAGGGTTCGCCTACCTAGGTAGGGAATGGTAGGTGCCCACGCGTATTAGTGAATTTGAGTCGTGACAAGTTGGTATAAGAGCCCTAGGTTACCCATTCTATAAGTACAAGAGCATGTCTAGTAGAGTCTTGCGGATCGGTACGATGAGCTCCGTACCTATTTGCGAGAGGTTAGGGGACACTTAGGAAACTTTGAATTCTTTCATTCGTTCATGCTACTTCGTCCAAATTGGTATCAAGTCATTTCCAATTGGTATCTGAATATCCTTATCTTAATAAACCACATAAGGTAGGAATTCGCCCTTTAATTCTTACGCGATTGGTTTTGTTATGACGGGTTGTGGTATGGTACGAGATGTGTCATCTTTATTCGGATGCGTGACCAAGTTTAGTTTCTAGCTATAGTTTGAGGTTTAAGTGTTATGGAATCGTGGTTAGAATCGTTTATTGTTGAGGTTTCTTGAGAAATGGGAGGGATGGTACAAAGGGTCGAATGATCTCCGTATTTTCAGCGTTGGGTTGCTCGGAAGGGGCAAAAGTGTATTCTCGGTTTGACAAGAATGATTTGTTCGATGATATGATTGGTTCTGGGAAAAGTTTTAACTTCATCAAGGCTTTGTGATGGTGTGCGTAGCACGGGTATACCTATGGCAGGTGAACGCGTCATCAGTGGCAGGGTACTAAATGTCGATATGCGGGGACGAGTGTAAGTTCGTGTCACGCCCCAAACCCAAACCTGGACGTAGCAGGCATCTGATGCTATGAGCAACACCGGAAGTATCTTATGAATCGGTAACCATCAAGTCCATTTTTAATAATATTTCATTAACTAATTAAAAGACCTTATAAAACAACTAGACAAACTCATGCCCATAATTTAAGAAACAAAACCAGCGGAAGTCTATAATAACTAGATTGTCAAAGCATAGAAATACCCATGAGAGTCGAACAACGACTCAACCAATACCCACAAAACAACATCTATCTATGAAGCCTCTAAGATAATGAATAAATGTCTAACTCATCAGGACGCAACTCAGAAACTAAAAGCAGTAAGTAAAATGAAGGGTGTCCCATGAAAGAAGGTGTGGGCTAACCTATAGTCTGGAAAGCAGCAAGTACTCCTAATTCACGAGATCTGTCTATACATGCTCTTCTTCGTTACCTAACATACCATAAAAAACAACAATGGTATGTGTTACACCTCGGATTTTTTTTTTCCGTTGATGCATAGTGAATAGAATAACGAAGAGCATGGAATATACGGTATTTCAATGAGTGAATAATGACATTTTATGACCCCAATTAAGATTTCAAAGACATCCGAGATAAGGGAAGATAGTTTGCCAAGAGAGGGCAAGGCATGCAATAGGTATCGAAAAGAAAGTACGAGTAACGAGTTAATGATGATTTAATGATGTTTTGGAGAAGAGTTATAACGTCCCTTAGATTGTTAATGAGGTGATAAACAAGTGTCAAGAAGGTTCCATAAGGATTGGAGATCAAACCAAGTGACAAGAACAAGATCAGTGAAAAGATGAGTTATACGATCGATTATACGGTCCGTATAATGGACCGCATGATTGTCACAGTGATGTCCCTCACTGGTGAGATTATACGGTCACTTATACGGACCGTATAAAATTATATGGCCCGTATAATGGTCACAGAGGCGAGATATGGAAGAGGATATTTGATGGTCACTTATACGGACCGTATAAAATTATACGGCCTGTATAAAGTGTCGTCTAATGGACACAGAATCGAGTGATTAAAGGGGCGATTTCACGGTCACTTATACGGACCGTATAAGTGTCCGTATAATTTTCCCGACAATTCAGATTTCACGCTATTAAAAAGGGACCAAGTCATTAATTCATTTCATTTTTCATCCAACACTTCAAGAACTTTCTGGAAACTCTCTCCACTCATCATCTACAAGAACACAAGAGAAACATATGATCAACTTCATCAAACTAAGCAAACCAAGTGTAAGAAACTCATTAAAGATCATCCAAGCCAAGAAATTTCATTGGAGATGAACTAGGGTTTTGGCTCAAGTGCAGTATTTCCATCCAAAGATTATTCCTACAACATCTAAGGTAAGATTTATGGTATTTCTATGTTGTTTAAGGTATTTGAAAGTTAAAACACTTGGATTGTAGAAGGAGATAGAAAATGGGTCATGAGTGTGGGAATAGTGTCATTTTTTAGTAATGGTTTGGGTTGAGTAATGATTCTTGATATGTTATGATTATAATCATGTTATAAATGACATTAAGAACATGGTATAGACATTGTATATGGGTGGATATAATAGTGTGCTATGACCATGATTATGGATGAATTGGAAGTGAATTGAGAAATATGGACAATGTGGATGAATAAGGACTATTGTTATGATATTGTGAATGAATTATTGACGTTTGGGAGTTGATATATGATATGGAGGAAGTCGTATAAATAAAGGAGATTCTGTCCAAATTCTCCCTAGCTTTAGTCATGTATGTTAAGTTATCGACTTTCTAATGATAGTATAACTCTAATGAAGGTAGAAACGTGAGCATTGAAGGAGAACGTGCAAGTGACAAAATAGTTGAACGGAAAGGTATGTAAGGCTAAACCTTCTTTCATAAGGCATAGTTCATTGGCCAAATATATATTCTTCTATGAGCCCATGATGTCCTTCAAATGATTCTATCTTCAAAAGATATTAAGCTCATGATTCTCGATACGTTACGATTGTACTAGATTCCTCAGATGACGAGTAATCCTATAAAGATAGATGTAATGATGACGACGATAATGGTGATGATAATTGTTACACCTTGGAAAATTTCCCTTTAGCGTACAGTGAATAGGCTAGCGAAAGGCACGACGTATAAGATGTTTTGATAAATAAGAAATAGCATTTGAGGATCCAAATCAAGATCCAAGGACATTTGACGTAAGGGAAGAAGGTTGTCAAAGAAAGTACAGGGTATGTTACGAGTCGGGTAAGAATTATGAGCGACAAGTTAGCAATGTCTTAAAGATGTTTTAGAGATGAGTGATGACGTCCCTTAGATTGGTATTAAGGTGTTAAACAAGTGTCAAGAAGGTTCCATAAGGATTGGAGATCAAACGAGCCGACGAGAACGAAATCGGAACAGTTGGGCATTATACGGCCCAACATACTGGCCGTATGTTAGGCCGTATATTTATCCAAGAAGGGAATCATTCACTGGACCAAACATACGACCATACATACGGCCCGTATAAAATGTACGGACCGTATGTTGGTCCGTATATCTTGGTCGGGACAGATTTCAAGATTTAATATAAGGACCCCTCTCTCATTTTATTTCATCTCATTTCTACTCTCCTCTCTTGAAGAAACCTCTAGAACCCTCTCCATTATTCATCCACAAGAAACCAAGGGAAATCCATGATCAACTACATCAATACCACGAAATCAAGTGTATGAAACCTAACAAAAGTTCATCTACACCAAGAAAACTCAAGGGAAGTGAGTTAGGGTTTTGGTGCAAGAAGAGAGGTCTCACTCAAGGGTTGTTCATCCATCATCCAAGGTGAGTTTTATGATCATTCCATGTTGTTTAAGGTATTGGAAGGCTAAGACACTTGAATTGTAGAAAGATATAGAAAATGGGTTATAAATGTGGGAATAGTGACATTGTTGGGTAAAGGTTTGGATTGAGTCATGATTATAGATGTGTTGTGATTGTAAATATGTTATGAATGACATTTAGAACATGGAATAAGTATTATATGTGAGAAAATATAATAATGAACTATGACCATGATTATGGAGAAATTGGAGTGAAATGGCGAAATCCGGATAATGTAGATGAATGATGATTGTTGTCTGTTATATTGTGAATGTGGTTATGAGTGTTTGGGAGTTGATATAGAATATGGGAAAAGTTTTATAAACAAAGGAAATGCTGCCCAATTTTCTTTAGCTTTAGTAAGTGCGTTTAAGTAATCAATTAGCTAATGTTAATGTGACTTCTCTTGAAGGTAGAAACGTGGGCATTGAAGGAGAACAATCAAGCGATAGATTAGTTAAACGTAAAAGGTATGTGAGGCTAGTCCTTTCTTTCAATGGCATGAATCCTACGACATGAATTTTCCTTCCTCTTCATGATTCTCCTACATTCCGGAAAACTAAGAGTCTATGTTCATGAATAGCTATATGAGATAAGAGATATATTATGAGCCCAATGATGATGAGGATGAATTTGAGTCTAAAGATTCTAGAGTTCATGATATGATGTTCCTATAAAGTTGATGATGTCGTCTATTGTATACACTCACCTTATATACTATTTCCTTCAAGGTGAGGCAGAATGCTTATAAATGCTCCATAATGGAATCGGGGGTTCACGACCTTATGTCACCGCAATAGAGTAGAATTGTCTTAAGTTTCCAGTCATGCATTAAGGAAATAGTATAATGAGAATATGATAAGTCTATGATTTGTATATGATGCCATCACACCGCGCCTACATGGCCGGGCAGACACCGCTAAGGTGGGCAGCGTATACACTATGTCCAGATGGCATGGGCAGACACCACTAGTGGGCGGCATGAGATGATACCCCAGACGCGAGAGGCCTGGACGCAGGCTAATGGTTATCACACCGTACCTATATGGACGGGCAGATTATACATTTATGCATACATGATATGATGATGATTATGAAGTAAGCCAGCATGCATTATTTCTTTTATAATTGACAGTCAGTTACTGTTGCTCCTCATTTGATGCTTCCTTTCTCTCATTGACGTATTATTATTATTTATGCCTCTCATACTCAGTACAATGTTCATACTGACGTCCATTTTCTTTGGACGCTGTGTTCATTCCCACAGGTAGACAGGGAGGTGAGCTTGATCCAGACTCGTAGGAGCTAGTAGCTGATTTGAGAGCACTCCTTTGTTCCGGAGGTGCTACTTAGTTCATTCTTTTGTGTGTATATATATGTATATGTATTTTGGGCACGACGGGGTCTTGTCCCGTCCATATGTCTAGTACTCCAGTAGAGGCTCGTAGATGCGCAGGTGTGGGTAGTATGGTCTCACAATGTTACTATTGGATATGTTTGTATTATTTTGATAGACGAAGGGCTTATGTATGTAATTATAATGGTAATTATAATTCTAAATGAAAAATGAGTTTCTTATGGTTTAAGTATGAATTTGATAAAAGAGCGCTTAATGAGTATGATGGATAATAGAATGAGGGGTGCTCAGTGGTTAGCCTCGGGTACCCGTCACAGCCCCTAGTCGGGTCATGACAAAAGTGGTATCAGAGCAGTTCAGTCCTAGGAAGTGTCTATGAGCCGTGTCCAGTAGAGTCTTGTTTATGGTGTGTTGCGTGCCACACTAATAAACTAGAGGCTACAGGGCATTTAGGAAAAATGACCATCTTTCATCTTAAGACATCGTGCGATAAAGCTGTGTTATAAGATTTTCTCCTCCCTAATAGTGTGCTATGATTTCAGAAATGCCGCCAAAAGGAAAAGCTACAGTCACCCAGAAGGGCAAGACTACGATGAAAAGGCGGGTAGAAAGAAAGCCGCCAATGAATGTAGAATAGGGCGAATCACATAATGAGGCCCCATCTAATACTTCCTCCACCCCGCCTAATGTAGAAGAACAAGGAGGAGCTACCGCTCCCGTTCCTCCACCGGTTGCTTCAGGCCAACAAGTGACCAAGGCTATTCACCTATTGACACAGTTGGTTGCCGCCCAGGCACAACGGCAAAATGTGAGATCAAGTGATCGGGCAGCTAGTACTAGAGCCCGTGACTTTATTAGTTTGAATCCTCTGGAGTTTTTCGGGTCAAAGCCGGATGAAGACTCCCAAGGTTTTATTGATGAGATTCTGAGAACATTGAGGATTATTCATGCCTCCAAAACTGAATATGTGGAGTTGGCATCTTATATACTCCGAGATGTGGCAGTATTGTGGTACAACAATTGGCTAGCATCACGAAAAGAAAATGCGCCTCCTCCCGTGTGGTAAGAGTTTGTAGATGCCTTCATCCACAACTATTTGCCACCCGAGGTCCGCTAAGCTAGAGCGGATAGTTTCTTAAATCTAAAGCAAGGAAATATGAGTGCCCGGGAATATAGCCTTCAATTTAATTCATTGGCTAGGTATGCCCCGACTATGGTAGCCGATATGGGAGATAGAGTGCATCGCTTTGTGAGTGGCTTAGGGCCACATCTATTTAAAGTTTGCTTAATGGCTTCATTTCAAGATGGGATGGATATTTCCCGAATACAAGCCCATGCCCAGAACTTAGAGGGACGACAACAACTGCAAAGGGGTAATCGTGATATTGATAGAAGGCAAAGCAAGAGGGCCAGATCTATGGGGGCAGATAGTGATTATAGAGGGGGATCAAGGCAGACACACTCTAGACACTCAGGCCAGTCAGTGACTAGTGCACCTCCTCGATTTACAGGTAGGAGGTTTGATCGCTCCTTTCGTTCAGGACAGGGTCAGAGTTCGAGGGCCTCAGATTTTCAGTTTGGGGGAGATTATAGTCAGAGGAGACCCCCCCCCCCCCAGTACCGCGATGCAGCCAGTACGGTAGATTGCATTCCGGACAGTGTCGTCAAGGTTCAAATGCTTGCTATGCCTGTGTCTAGGTTGGGCATATGATGCGAGATTGCCCGTCGATGAGTGGTAGAGTTGGGGTTCAGCCCATAAGATTAGTGGCCGGTTCATCTTCAGTGCTCCCGGTAGGGCAGACTCCCCAGATGTCAACAGGTCGAGGTAGAGGCAGAGGGGGAACATCTACTTCAGGTGCCACTCAGCCCCGTGTGTATGCTTTAGCCGGATGACAGGATCTTGAGTCCACCCCGGATGTGGTTACAGGTACATTGTCCATATTTTCCCATGATGTATATACATTGATAGATCCGGGTTCTACACTCTCTTATATTACTATGTATTTTGCTGGTTGCATTGGGGTGAAACCTGAGCCAATTAAACCTTTTGAGGTATCTACTCTGGTTGGTGATCCCGTGATAGCTAGACAAGTGTATAAAAATTGTGTACTTGTGATATCCAATCGCCAGACCAAAGCTGATTTAATCGAGCTGGAAATGTTAGATTTTGACGTGATTATGGGAATGGATTGGTTGGCCTCATGATATGCTAGTGTTGATTGCCGAATGAAAGTGGTTCGATTTCAATTTCCGGGAGAGCCCGTGCTTGAATGGAAGGGTAATGCAACATCTCCGAAAGGTAGGTTTATTTCCTACCTTAAGGCAAGGAAGATGATAGCTAAGGGCTACATTTATCACTTAGTCTGAGTACATGCCACCGAAGCAAAGTCGCCAACTTTCCAGTCCGTTCCAGTAGTGAATGAATTTCCGGATTTATTCCCAAATGAACTTCCAGGCCTTCCTCCAGAAAGTGAGATTGACTTCGCTATTGATGTGTTGCCGGACACCAAGCCTATTTCTATCCCTCCTTATCGAATGGCTCCGGCAGAATTGAAAGAGCTAAAGGCACAGTTGAAAGATTTGCTTGAGAAGGGGTTTATTTGACTCAGTTCATCACCGTGGGGAGCACCAGTCTTGTTCGTGAGAAAGAAAGATGGTTACCTACGAATGTGCATCGATTATAGGCAGTTGAATAAGGTGACAATAAAGAATAAATATCCTCTCCCAAGGATTGATGATTTGTTTGATCAACTACAGGGTGCCAAGTGGTTTTCTAAAATAGACTTGCGGTTAGGTTATCATCAAGTGAGTATTAAAGAAGGGGATATTCCTAAAACAACTTTCAGAACAAGATATGGCCATTATGAGTTCCGGGTGATGTCGTTTGGGTTGACTAATGCTCCGACAGTGTTCATGAATTTGATAAATAATGTATTCAGGCCACTCTTGGATTTATTCGTGATAATATTTATTGACGATATTATGGTATACTCTTGCACAAAATCAGAACATGCAGATCATTTACGTATTGTTCTTGGAATTCTTCGAACCCGAGAATTATATGCAAAATTTTCGAAGTGCGAATTTTGGCTGAATTCTGTAACATTTCTGGGCCATGTTATTTCAGATGATGGAATTCGAGTCGACACTCAGAAAATTAAAGCTGTGAAGACTTGGCCAAGGCCTACAACACCTACAGAGGTCTGTAGTTTTCTGGGATTGGCAGGTTTCTATAGAAGATTCGTAGAGGGATTCTCCCCTATTTCAGCCCCATTGACGAAGCTAACCCAGAAGTCAGTTAAATTTCAGTGGAATTGTTATATCCCGCATTTTTGTACAATTGGATAATTCAAGACAATCGCGGGAAGACTACAAGCAAGGCCCTATTTTTGTTTTGCTTGGCATATGAGTTGCTTATGAAGAATTTAGAAGCAGGAATATTAAGAAAGGTCAAGGGCATAAAGGGAAATTCGCAATATGATTCGTGGAATTATGGAGGAAGACGAAGGGCAAATTTGGAATTTGGAGAAAAACAATTTTTCATTAGTTGTAAGACCAAAATAATATATGGGCTTGGAAATTAAATGGACAACCTAGTCATCCATATGGTTGGGCTTAGGCCCATAAAGAATTAATGAATGGTATTAAAAGATGAATTAGTCATCTTAATTCCATAACTTTCTAGAGAATTCAAGAGCAAAAAAAAAAAAAAAAAAAGGAGCAAAACTCCATAGGCATTTCGGCCAAGGGCGAAAATTTCCAAGGAAATTGACAAACATTTCTTCAAAAATCATTTCCTACCAATTGAAGGGCCCCTAGTAAGGTGGAGTGGTCTTTGGAGCAAGAAAAGTCCATATTCATAAGTTGGAAATTCAAGCAAGTTGGAGAATCAAAGAAGGAGGTAAGAATTTATACTCTTTTATATGTTATGGATGTATATGTATGTTGTAGTGTACAAAAATGGATGAAATTCATAAGGAATGTGAACATGGGAGTGGTGGCCGTGTGATATATGTGTGTGTGTGGAAATTATGTGCCAAGTATTTTGTTTAGTGTTTGGTTGTTATTGTTGTGAATGTTATGTTGATAATGGAAGTTGAATGATTTTGGAAAGGTTGTAGTTGTGTATGCATAATGGTGGCTGTGTGGTGTATATTGTATGTATAGCCGTGTATATGTGTTGAATTATGAAGGAATGGTGAGCAAGTTTTATTTAGTATGTTGGTTGTTGTGTTGTGAACTTTATGTTGCAAATAAAAGCCTAATGAGCTTAGTGAAGTATTAGTAATGCCAAAGAGAGGGAAGACTACGGCGGCCCAGAAGGGCAAGTTGGCGGCTGGAAGCAGAGTTGAAGGGGAGCCAGAAGAAGACGAGTCGTATAATGAAGCTCCCCCTTAGACTCCTCCTGCTTCCCCTGTATCAGCAGAGCAGGAAAGAGTTCCAGCTCCAGCCCCAGCTCCTCCAGCTCCACCGCCAGCAGCTCCGGGCCAGCAGATGTCAGAGGCCATCCAGCTATTGACTCAGCTAGTTGCCGCACAGGTCCAGCGGCAAGATGTAGACCCGGGAGACAGGGCGGTGAGTGCAAGGGCTCGTGACTTTATTACCCTGAAACCTCCGGAGTTTTATGGATCGAAACTGGAGGAGGACTCGCTGAGTTTTATAGACGAGATGGTGAGGACACTGAGAATCATACATGCCTCGGATACAGAGTCAGTGAAATTGGCTTCATACAGATTGCGGGATGTAGCAGTTCTGTGGTATAGTAGTTGGATATCTTCGAGGGGAGCAAATTCCCCTCCCCCGGTTTGGCAGGAATTTACCGAGGCATTTCTGTGACATTTTCTACCACCGGAGGTTCGACGGGCTCGAGCCGATATGTTCTTGAACGTTAGACAGGGAAATATGAGCGTCCGAGAATACAGTCTTCGTTTCAACTCGTTAGCCAGGTATGCCCCAACCATGATAGCTAATATGGGAGATCACGTGCACCGGTTTGTGAGTGGGCTGGGGCCACATTTAGTCAAGGAGTGCTTGACGGCTTCACTCCAGGATGGGATGACTATTACTCGTATCCAGGCCCACACCCAAAACCTGGAGGAACAGTATCAGTTACGGAGAGAGGAGCGCTATTCGGATAGGGGTCCCAGAAAAAGGGGCAGATCCTCCGGGACTAGAAGCGAGTATAGAGGGGGACAGGCACAGGAACAATCTAGGTATTCAGGCCAATCAGCGGCCAGTGCACCTCCTCGATTTTCGGATAGGGGATTTGACCGCTCTGCCTATTCGGGACCAGATCAGGGTACTAGAGCTTCGGGGTCCCAGTATAGAGCTGATTCCAGCAGGACGGGGCAACCCCCACTACGGTGTGCTCGGTGTGGCAAGCCACACTCG
This sequence comes from Lycium barbarum, assembly GCF_019175385.1. Lineage (NCBI taxonomy): Eukaryota > Viridiplantae > Streptophyta > Magnoliopsida > Solanales > Solanaceae > Lycium > Lycium barbarum. The sequence goes on along the minus strand of NC_083342.1, from coordinate 75,813,452 downwards.
GGACAGTGTTACCGGGATACAGGTGCATGCTATGCTGCGGACGGACGGACCATTTGATGCGAGATTGTCCGCTAAGGAATGCGGGAAGTAGAGCTCAACCCGCCGGGTCAGCAGTGGGTTCGTCACCGTCCGTGCGCCCTCCGGCCTCCCAGGCCCCAGCAGGTCGTGGTCGAGGCAGAGGAGGGGCACCCAGTTCAGCCGGCCCTCCGCACCGTATATACGCATTGGCAGGACGACGGGATCCTGAACCTTCCGCCGATGCGGCCACAGGTATACTTTCGGCATTTTCTACGATGTGTGGGTGTTAAATTGAACTGGATTTTTCTTTATCATGCACTGTTCCTTGTACTACTGAACGTATTAGGAATTCGGGAAATCTAGGACAAAAGTAGCCATATACATAGGTAAAAGGATGAATATTGGGGATTGCGGAGGTTAGAATTGTAATTAAAAGAAAAGACGTGTTACGCGGGCGTTTTGAAAACTGCTAAGACCCCAACTTGTCCCATATTGTGTGATATAGGTAGTGCGGGGGAGTGGAGGCGAAAATACTAACACTAAGAAAGCGAAATGTATTAAAGTTTCGAGGTTAAGCGTGCTAAGGCGAGAGGATGGGTGACCCCCTGGGAAATATGCTGAAAATTTCATAAATGTGGGAACAAGAGACGAATGTGAAATTAGGTAGCCTAATGTAAATTAGAGTGTGTGGAGTGGTCAGAAACCCTATAGAAGACATGTAGGCTGAGACGGACTAGACTAGCAGAAGGGGACTTATTAACGCAGGGCCAGCGTTTGGAGCTACCTCAATTGACCTACGACATAAAGGCAACCTAAGCTCCTAAAAGGGATATGTTAAGCGGCATGTGAGATGTCTACGAAGGAGACCTCCCCGAAGTATTGTGATACACTATGAGGCCAGTTTAACATTCGAGGACGAATGTTCTAAAGAGGGGGGGGGGGATGTTATATCCCGCATTTTGGTACAATTGGATAATTAAGAAAGGTCAAGGGCATAAAGGGAAATTCGCAATATGATTCATGGAATTTTGAAGGAAGACGAAGGGCAAATTTGGAATTTGGAGAAAAATAATTTTTCATTAGTTGTAAGACCAAAATAATATATGGGCTTGGAAATTAAATGGACCACCTAGTCATCCATATGGTTGGGCTTAGGCCCATAAAGAATTAATGAATGGTATTAAAAGATGAATTAGTCATCTTAATTCCATAACTTTCTAGAGAATTCAAGAGCAAAAAAAAAAAAAAAAAAAAAAAGAAGGAGCAAAACTCCATAGGCATTTCGGCCAAGGGTAAAAAATTTCCAAGGAAATTGACAAAAATTTCTTCAAAAATTATTTCCTACCAATTGAAGGGCCCCTAGTAAGGTGGAGTGGTCTTTGGAGCAAGAAAAGTCCATATTCATAAGTTGGAGAATCAAAGAAGGAGGTAAGAATTTATACTCTTTTATATGTTATGGATGTATATGTATGTTGTAGTGTACAAAAATGGATGAAATTCATAAGGAATGTGAACATGGGAGTGGTGGCCGTGTGATATATGTGTGTGTGTGGAAATTATGTGCCAAGTATTTTGTTTAGTGTTTGGTTGTTATTGTTGTGAATGTTATGTTGATAATGGAAGTTGAATGATTTTGGAAAGGTTGTAGTTGTGTATGCATAATGGTGGCCGTGTGGTGTATATTGTATGTATAGCCGTGTATATGTGTTGAATTATGAAGGAATGGTGAGCAAGTTTTATTTAGTATGTTGGTTGTTGTGTTGTGAACTTTATGTTGCAAATAAAAGCCTAATGAGCTTGTGAAGTATTAGTAGTTGGAGGCTTGTCTTGGAAGATTATGTAAATTGAAATTATGTCCTTACATGTATGGAAGATAATGATATTAGTATGGTGTTGTTGGAATATATATTATAAGGTTGTTATCGTTTTTATTGGAGTTGGAAGGTTTTGAAGGAAGTGATTGTCACGACCCAACCCCGTAGGCCGTGACTAGTGCCTGATCTGGACACCCGACACGTCTATCAAATGCCATCTCAAATTCTATCAAACGCATTCAAGTATATAGCAGGAGCCGACAAGGCTTTATTTCAAATTTAGATAATTTCCAGGAAAATTTCGGCAGAGTTTCCTTTGTTTTAAGGACTATCCCATATACTCTGCACGCAGAAAATACCAACAAAGGACCACACAGGGCCAACGAAGCAACATTTAAACATATGCGGACCGGCCGCCGCGGCGAATGGGATCGCCCAAACACAACATATACACGCATCTGTACAGAAAGACCCCAGCCCACAAACATATCTACAGACCTCTAAACAGACCGACAGAATCATATGACGGGACAGGGCCCCGCCGTACCAATGAACGAGAGTAGACATATATAGAAATGACAGACTGTACCAAAAAATGGCTCTGAATGAAAGAGCGCTCCAAATGGCAGAAAAGATATCCTAGCCGGACGGATCGGCAAACCTGTCGTCGGTACCTGCGCGGCATGAAAACGCAGCCCCCGAGGAAAGGGGGTCAGTACGAAATATGTACTGAATATGTAAAGCCTGAATTACAGAAACAAAATCATAACTGTACAGAATGTACAGAAAGTGAGCAGAAAATCCAAAGTATCAAATACATATTTTCAAAACATGCAGAGTGTGTACAGAAACATATGTCATATCAAATCCGGCCCCTGCCAAGGGACTCGGCAGACAGAACGTGGCCACCCTCCCGACGCTGGTGCCACAACACAGAAGAATCGGAATAGGGCATAACCCCGTCACATAATATATCATATCAAATCATATCAGAACAAGCGCACATGGCACATCATACTCCATAAACCCATGTACGCGTATACTTGCCCCCTCACATTGAGGCACGGCGAACAATGTAGAGGATCACGCTTGACAACATATCCTGGCCCGGGCTCAGTATGGGAAACATTGGGGCATCCACGAATGGAGTAGTGAGAAACTAAATGCAGTTAAAATATCATAAATATTTTCAGAGACTCGATGAGGCATATCAATGACAAACCAATTTAATGAAGTCAGACGGGATTGTAATAAGTGGGTTTCAGATGTCATAATGAATTACAGAAGCATAACCTTTCTGAAGTCGTTCCAAGTGACAAAACGATTCATAAGACTTAAGGAAATATTTAAAATAGTTTTTGTTTAGTAGTTAAAAGAGCAGTCAGAACATTCCTTTCAGAACCGTTCGAAAACAGGCCTTAAGTACAATAAGGGTAAAACCGGGAATAGTGGGCCCACCTCGGAACAAACAAGGCGGTGGGCTTAAATTACGCGTTTTCAGCTTATGGGGTCACCTACGAAGGTTCTACGGACATTCTATAACTTTTCATAAAGTTTGGGGAAAGTTTGCATAATTTTCAAGAAAGCATACAAAAAGGGTTCAATTCTATTGAACGAAAATGTAACAATTTCAGACGCGGATTCCGATGAGCAGAATATCCTCCGAGGCGTAAATCCGATCCTAGTACTTCTAGGACATGCCAAAAGAAGACTCGGGATAGCTTTACATACCTTTTGAGCTTTTTAATCCTATCCAAGCTCACTTCCCGTTTCGTCGAAAATCTGCAAATGGTCACATTTACCAATTATGAGTTATGGATGCCACAAATTCAACTTAATGCATACTTGCCTACCGAAATTTCGGCAGCACTTCCCCTATACATCTAGCACCCCCGAGAATTCAACTCAGCTCAAAATCATCAACAACAACCCAAACAACACCATCAACATCAACAACAAACATTAGAAACAGAATATGGCCCAACTAGTTCTACTTGCCGACATAATGCCATAACCTTCATTTCAACTTCAATTCCCAAACCAATTTCAATGATTTCGCATTCATTATCAAACTAGATCACCACAACATAGTTTAGAAGCGTTTCATATCGTTTCCTCAAATTATACACACGATATACATAATATACAAACTTTCCGCCAAAGTCCTAACTCGTCCAAAACTTCTAATCTTTGGCATACACATTCATAACATGTTTCCATCTTCCAAATTCATCAATGATCATCATAACTTATACCCTAACATCTTCATTTTCACAACGTCGTAAAATCGTACCAAAGCGACATAAGTTTCTACATTTCATTTCAAAGCAAACTCATATCATTTTACTTTCATTCACATTGCAAGAATCACAATAACACAACTAACACACTAAACAAACTTAATCCATTTCATTCCATACAACTCCATACCACACGGCCAAATACTCTTTTTGCCAATTCATCCAATTTTATTCAACTTTCATTCACAATATGAATTCCATCACATTCACAATTAGAATACAACATAATTTCAATTCTTCATTGGTATACAATGCATGCATACACACGGCTACACATATATACCACACACCCACTTTGCAAACTTATATTTCTTCATACAATCAACACATTTCCACATACTACAACACAAACAAAACTTCATAACACAAGAATAAGGGGTGAATTCTTACCTTTTTACTCCCTCTTCTTCACTTGAATGAATGGTCACCTTGAAGAATTGAGTGCTTCTCTCTCCAAACCAACTATACCAAGTTGTAAAGGGACTTTGAATTAGTGAAAATCCAACAAGAGAATAATTTTTAAGGCAAGATTTTTGGTGGTGAAATTTCCAAGCAAAACCCGAACCCTTCTTCTCCTTGCTCTCTCTCTTGTTTTGTTTTCTTGTCTTCTAATTTTCTTGAACTTTCTAAGGGATAAGATGATATATATAACATGGTCCCTTAAGTTAATTAATCACATGGAGAAATTAAATAAAACATGGGTTTGGGCCATTGGCTTGGCCGGCCACCCCTAGAAACTTTGGGCCTCATTTTGTTTTTCCATTATTCTTGGCCCAATGACTTATAGTCCACGTTTTGTAATTCCCGAAATTAATTTCCAAAATTCCAAATTTGCCCTTGGCCTTATTCGACACTTCCACATTAATATTCTTTCATACACAACTCCTATGTCAAATAAAAATTAATTATGACCTTATTTCTTACAAGTCAAGATTGTTTTCAAATTTTTCCAACTTGTGAAAACACGGGATATAACATCCTCCCCCCCTTTAGAACATTCATCCTCGAATGTTAAACTAATCTTATAGGGCCCGAGAATACTCCGGGGGAGTTTCTGTTTATAGGCAGCACATTCGTTATTGAAAGGGAATTAAACAAAGATTCGAGATTACCTGTGGGCATAGGGAATAAATGAGGATATTTCTTCTTCATCTCCCCTTCGGCCTCCCAGGTCATTTCTTCCCTATTGTTGTTCCGCCACAGCACCTTAACAGAGGCTACATCTTTGTTCCGGAGCTTCCTTACCTGGCGGTCCAAGATGGCTACGGGCTGCTCAGCGTAAGATAACTGCTCCGTCACCTGAATGTCATCCGCAGGAAATATTCTGGAGGGATCACCAATGCATTTGCGGAGCATAGATACATGGAATACCGGATGTACCGCTTCCAAATCAGATGGCAGATCTAACTCATAGGTGACGCTACCAATTTCCGCACAATCAGATAAGGCCCAATATAACGTGGACTAAGCTTACCCTTTCTGCCGAACCGCATTACGCCTTTCATAGGAGATACCTTCAGAAATACCCAATCACCAACCTGGAATTCCAAAGGACGACGCCGTTTATCAGCGTATGATTTCTGTCGACTCTGGGCTGCCAATAGTCGCTCTCGGATAAGTTTCACCTTATCAACGGCCTGCTGGATCATATCTGGGCCAATTAACTCTGTCTCGCCAATATCAAACCAACCAATAGGTGACTTGCATTTCCTGCCATACAAACCCTCGTACGGGGCCATCTGGATGCTGGAATGGTAACTGTTATTATAAGCAAATTCAATCAATGGCAAGTGATCATCCCAGCTACCTCTGAAATCAATAACACAGGCCCGCAACATATCTTCAAGCGTCTGGATAGTGCGCTCATCCTGTCCATCACTCTGAGGATGGAAAGCTGTGCTCAGGCTCAGCTGAGTCCCTAATCCTTCCCGAAAAGATCTCCAGAAGTTCGCTGTGAAATGGGCACCTCTGTCAGTGATAATAGATATAGGAACTCCATGAAGTCGCACAATTTCTTTATTATAAAGCCTGGCATAATCCTCAGCGGAATAAGTAGTTCTGATGGGGAGAAAATGGGCTGATTTTGTCAGCCTATCAACAATAACCCAGATGGAATCATACTTCCGTGGAGTGTGAGGCAAACCTGTAATGAAGTCCATATTAATGATCTCCCACTTCCACGTCGGAATTTCCATTTCCTGAAGCAGTCCACCGGGTTTCTGATGTTTAATTTTGACCTGCTGACAATTGGGACACTAGGCGACGAACTCTACGATATCCCGTATCATACCATCCCACCAATATAGGCATCTAAGATCATGGTACATCTTCGTAGACCCAGGATGAACAGAATAGCGAGCATAATGTGCCTCGCCCATAACCTGCTGCCGAAGCCCTGCAATATCAGGTACACACAACCTGCCTCTGTATAGTAAGGTTCCGTCTGGTGTAAACTCGAACGGAGTCTTCTCCTTTTCATGGGCAGTGTCTCTGTATCGAGCTAAAACAGGATCTTCATATTGATGCCGTTTGATATCTTCCTTAATAGATGATTCAGAAACCCCTCGGACAGAAATCCGTGTACCTCCAGAATCGGCCAGACGAACCCCAAGATTAGCCAACTGATGAATGTCACGTACTATATCTCTCCTGTCTGGCTGTAAATCTGCCAAGCTGCCCATAGATTTCCGGCTGAGCGCATCTGCAACAACATTAGCCTTGCCCGGATGGTACAGAATATCCACATCATAGTCTTTCAGGAGCTCTAGCCACCTCCGCTGCCGCAAATTAAGCTCTTTCTGCTTGAAAATATACTGGAGACTCTTATGATCTGTATAGATATCAACATGCACGCCATATAAATAATATCTCCATATCTTCAGAGCATGAATCACCGCTGCAAGCTCCAGATCGTGGGTAGGATAATTCCTTTCATGCTTTTTGAGCTGTCGGGAAGCATAAGCTATAACTCTGCCGTGCTGCATCAATACACAGCCCAATCCCACGCCAGAAGCGTCACAATAAATAACATATCCATCGGGTCCCTCTGGAAGAGTCAGAACTGGGGCTGTAGTCAGCTTCTCTTTCAGCAACTGGAAGCTTCGTTCACAAGCATCAGTCCACTGGAACTTGGCTCCCTTCTGAGTTAGCCTTGTCAAAGGCGCTGAAATCAAAGCAAAATTTTCCACAAATCTTCTGTAATAGCCTGCTAACCCCAGAAAACTGCGTACCTCTGTGGGCGTCGTGGGTCTAGGCCAATTCTTCACGGCTTCAATCTTCTGTGTGTCCACCCGGACACCATCAGCTGCAATAATATACCCCAGGAATGCCACTGAAGCCAACCAGAATTCACATTTAGAAAATTTTGCATATAATTTCTGATGCCGAAGTACCCCAAGTACCGCTATCAGATGATCTGCGTGCTCTGCCTCGGACCGAGAATAAACCAGAATATCATCGATAAATACAATTACGAACATATCCAGGAATGGCCTGAATACCCGGTTCATTAGTTCCATGAATACCGCAGGAGCATTAGTTAACCCAAATGACATAACTCTGAATTCATAATGCCCATATCTGGTGCGGAATGCTGTCTTAGGAATATCGGCCTCTCGTACCCGTACCTGATGATAGCCTGACCGAAGGTCTATCTTCGAAAAATATTTGGCGCCCTGCAACTGATCAAACAAATCATCAATTCTGGGGAGGGGGTATTTATTCTTTATGGTTACCTTATTCAGCTGCCGATAATCAATACACATACGCAGCGACCCGTCTTTCTTACGCACAAATAATACCGGGGCTCCCCAAGGCGAAGTACTGGGTCTAATGAAGCCTTTTTCTAACAGATCCTTCAACTGCTCTTTCAGTTCTTTCAATTCTGCCAGTGCCATTTTGTACGGGGGAATAGATATAGGCTGAGTATCTGGAAGCAAATCAATAGTAAAATCTATCTCCCGCTCTGGAGGAAGGCCTGGAAGCTCATCTGGGAATACATCTGGAAATTCATTAACCACGGGAACTGACTGAAGAGTCGGTGTTTCTACTGTCAAGTCTTGTACCCGAACCAGATGATAAATATAACCCTTTCTGATCATTTTCTTCGCCTTAAGGTATGAAATAAACTTACCTTTCGGCGATGCAGTATTACCTGCCCATTCTATAACTGGCTCCCCAGGAAACTGGAAACGAACTACCTTATTTTGGCAGTCAACATTAGCATAACAGGAGGCTAGCCAGTCCATTCCCATAATAACATCAAATTCAATCATATCTAATTCCACCAGATCTGCCTTAGTGTCTCGGCCGCATATAATTACAGAACAGTCTTTATATACCTGTTTCGCTACAATAAAGTCCCCGATCGGTGTAGCTATCTCAAATGGCTCTATAGGCTCGGACGTTATACCAATTTTACTAGCAACAAGAGGCAAAATATATGACAAAGTCGAACCTGGATCAATCAATGCATACACAGACCGAGAGAAGACCAATAATGTACCTGTAACGACATTAGGCGATGCCTCCTGGTCCTGGCGGCTGGACAAAGCATAAATGCGGTTCGAAGGACCGCTAGTACCAGAAGCTCCACCACGACCTCTGCCGCGACCCGCCGGTGCTGATGTACCCGGCCCTGTAGGGCGCATAGCCACTGACGAAGATGATGACCCGGCGGCTGATCCGGTAGGCTGCGCTGCACCACCCGAACTACCCTTATACGGGCAATCTCTCACAGAATGGCCCTGACGGCCACAAGAAAAGCATGCACCGGTGGCTCTATAGCACTCCCTAGGGTGGTATCTGCCGCAATAAGAACACTGAGGCCTAGGTGGCCTCGTCTGACCAGAACCCCTATCTGTCCGCGAACCTGAAGCCCTGGAGCTCTGGCCTGCTCCTGAATAACCTGGGCTATCATATCTACGACCTGTAGGCTGTGGAGGTGCGCTTTGTGACGGCTGGGATGGATATCTGCTAGGCTGCTGCGGCTGCTGAGGCTGTCTACCCCGAAAATCTCCAGAATACCCAGATGATCTGGCCCTCTTGGGCTGTCTCCTATCCTGACTCCTAACAGGCTGACGCTCCCTATGCCGGTTCTCCAAGCCCTGGGCGTGCGCCTGAATCCGGGCAATATCCATGCCGGGCTGAGCAGCCAATACCAAACAGCTGTCGAAAAAATAACGGTCCAGCCCCATAATATACATGTGCATCATGTCAGCCATAGTAGCTACCACAGCAGGCGCATATCGGGCCACTGAGTCGAACTCCATACTGTACTCTCGGACGCTGCGGCCCCTCTGTCTCAGCAATAAGAATCGGTCAGCTCTGGCCCGCCGTAACTCCGGAGGCAGAAAATGGCTAAGAAAAGCCTCAGAAAACTCATCCCAGACTGCCGGGGGAGCGCCGTCACCTCTGGCCAACTCCCAAGAGTCGTACCAATTAGCCGCTACATCATACAACCGGTACGAAGCCAACTCGACTGACTCTGTCGCAGAAGCCTTAATCAAATGTAAGGTGCGCCGCATCTTCCTGATAAACTCCTCAGGTTCCTCCTCGGGCTTTGTCCTGAAGAACTCTGGAGGGCCACAAGTCAAGAACTCACGAGCTCTCGAACTGTCACGCTTATATGCTCGGTCACCTCCCAATCCGTGCCCCTGAACCTGTCCCGCCACAAGTCTGGTCAATAGCTGGACTGCCTCTCTCACAGTCTGATCCTCAGTCCCTGGCCGTGGAGCTGGAGGCTCAGGTATTGGAATCTCGGGAGCTAGCGGTGGAGCCGCCCCTCGACCTGCAGCTGCTGCTGCTCCAATCTCCTCTACATGTGGTGGTGTGGAAGAGCCCTCTGCCGGGGGCAAAATATCAGGAGCAAAATGTGCATGGGCCCTGGTAACCCTCTGGGCCTGACTAGTCTCTCCCACAGCTGCTGCCTTGGCCTTTTGGGCCGCTGACGCCTTTTTTGGAGGCATAACTGCAAATGTAACAATTCGTTAGGGAGGAATCATCCTGATAACACAGCTCTATCGCACGATCTAAGACATAAAGAAGGGTAGTATCCTAAATGCCCTGTAGCCTCCTGTTTATAGGTGTGGTGCACAACACACCGATAAACAAGACTCTACTAGACACGGTCTGTAGACATTCCGAGGACGAACCGCTCTGATACCACTTTTGTCTCGACCCAACCCCGTAGGCCGTGACTAGTGCCCGATCTGGACACCAGACACGTCTATCAAATGCCATCTCAAATTCTATCAAACGCATTCAAGTATATAGCAGGATCCGACAAGGCTTTATTTCAAATTTAGATAATTTCCAGGAAAATTTCGGCAGAGTTTCCTTTGTTTTACGGACTATCCCATATACTCTGCACGCAGAATATACCAACAAAGGACCACACAGGGCCAACGAAGCAACATTTAAACATATGCGGACCGGCCGCCGCGGCGAATGGGATCGCCCAAACACAACATATACACGCATCTGTACAGAAAGATCCCAGCCCACAAACATGTCTACAGACCTCTAAACAGACCGACAGAATCATATGACGGGACAGGGCCCCGCCGTACCCATGAACGAGAGTAGACATATATAGAAATGACAGACTGTACCAAAAGATGGCTCTGAATAAAAGAGCGCTCCAAATGGCAGAAAATATATCCTAGCCGGACGGATCGGCAAACCTGTCGTCGGTAACAGCGCAGCATGAAAACGCAGCCCCCGAGGAAAGGGGGTCAGTACGAAATATGTACTGAATATGTAAAGCCTGAATTACAGAAACAAAATCATAACTGGTACAGAACGTACAGAAAGTGAGCAGAAAATCCAAAGTATCAAATACATATTTTCAAAACATGCAGAGTGTGTACAGAAACATGTCATATCAAATCCGTCCCCTGCCAAGGGACTCGGCAGACAGAACGTGGCCACCCTCCCGACGCTGGTGCCACAACACAGAAGAATCGGAATGGGGCATAACCCCGTCACATAATATATCATATCAAATGGCCATAGTAAATCATATCAGAACAAGCGGACATGGCACATCATACTCCACAAACCCATGTACGCGTATACCTGCCCCCTCATATCGAGGCACGGCGAACAATGCAGAGGATCACGCTTGACAACATATCCTAGCCCGAGCTCAGTGTGGGAAACATTGGGGCATCCACGAATGGAGTAGTGAGAAACTAAATGCAGTTAAAATATCATAAATATTTTCAGAGACTCGATGAGGCATATCAATGACAAACCAATTTAATGAATTCAGACGGGATTGTAATAAGTGGGTTTTCAGATGTCATAATGAATTACAGAAGCATAACCTTTCTGAAGTCGTTCGAAGTGACAAAACGATTCATAAGACTTAAGGAAATATTTAAAATAGTTTTTGTTTAGTAGTTAAAAGAGTAGTCAGAACATTCCTTTCAGAACCGTTCGAAAACAGGCCTTAAGTACAATAAGGGTAAAACCGGGAATAGTGGGCCCACCTCGGAACAAACAATGCGGTGGGCTCAAATTACGTGTTTTCAACTTATGGGGTCACCTACGAAGGTTCTACGGACATTCTATAACTTTTCATAAAGTTTGGGGAAAGTTTGCATAATTTTCAAGAAAGCATACAAAAAGGGTTCAATTCTATTGAACGAAAATGTAACAATTTCAGACGCGGATTACGATGAGCAGAATATCCTCCGAGGAGTAAATCCGATCCTAGTACTTCTAGGACATGCCAAAAGAAGACTCGGGATAGCTTTACATACCTTTTGAGCTTTTTAAGCCTATCCAAGATCACTTCCCGTTTCGTCGAAAATCTGCAAATGGTCACATTTACCAATTATGAGTTATGGATGCCACAAATTCAACTTAATGCATACTTGCCTACCGAAATTTCGGCAGTACTTCCCCTATACATATAGCACCCCCGAGAATTCAACTCGGCTCAAAATCATCAACAACAACCCAAACAACAACATCAACATCAACAACAAACATTAGAAACACAATATGGCCCAACTAGTTCTACTTGCCGACATAATGCCATAACCTTCATTTCAACTTCAATTCCCAAACCAATTTCAATGATTTCGCATTCATTATCAAACTAGATCACCACAACATAGTTTAGAAGCGTTTCATATCGTTTCCTCAAATTATACACACGATTTACATAATATACAAACTTTCACGACCCAACCCCGCCAAAGTCCTAACTCGTCCAAAACTTCTAATCTTTGGCATACACATTCATAACATGTTTCCATCTTCAAAATTCATCAATGATCATCATAACTTATACCCTAACTGTCACGACCCAACCCCGTAGGCCGTGACTAGTACCCGATCTGGGCACCCAAACACATATATCCAATGCTATCTCAACTGTTATCAAACGCATTCAAGTATAAAGCAGAAGCCGTCAAGGCTATATTTCAAATTTAGATAATTTCCACAAAGATTTTGGCAGAGTTTCCTTTGTTTTACAGACTATCCAAAATAACCCTGCGCACAGAAAATACCAATAAAGGCCACACCGGCCAACAAAGCAACATATAAACGTATGCGGACCGTCCGCCGCGACGAATGGGGTCGCCCCAAACACAACATATACACACATCCGTACAGAAATACCCTAACCCACAAACATATCTACAGGCCTCTAACAGACATACAGAGTCATATGACGGGACAGGGCCCCGCCGTACCCGGAGTTGCCATACATACAGAATATACAGAAGACAGAAGACATATACCAAAAGTACACGCTCCGGATCAAAGGAGCTCTCCAAAATAGCAGAATCTGAGCCCTAGATTGGCGGCGTGTCTCCAAGTGCGTCTGTACCTGCGGGCATGTAACGCAGCCCCTGAAGAACCGGGGGTCAGTACGAAAAATGTACCGAGTATGTAAAGCAGAAACATAATAAACATAATCATAGTCTGAACCGGAAGCACAGAAATATAGCAAACGGAATCGTAATCCAACGAACAGACAGAGATATACCGGACAGAGTCGTAGTCCAGGCAGACAGACGGAAGGATACCGGACAGAATCATAATCCATACGGACAGACAGAATCAGAATCCAATCAGACAGACAGAATCAGAATCCAATCAGACAGACACAATCATATTAGGGCACAAGAACGTGGTCGCCACTCCTGCCTTTGGCGCCACAACATATCATATTTCAGAAGATTTCACACCTTCGAACATCTCCGTCACATAACACATCATATCATAACCACGGTAACCCCGGGGACAGATCACACGCCGGGAAACCGGACACATCATACTTCGTAACATATACACGGTAACCGGGGCGACATATACCACAGTACCCCGGAACCGGACACATCATACTTCGGAATTCATACGTGGGACCTGGCCCCCGACAAAGGACTTGGCGGCCCATCCGCACGATATAAACCGGCCCGGGATCCGGTGAAAGGAATCATAGCACATGCACGAACTGATTAATGAGAAACCATATACATACGGATCATTGTACAGACCCAATCAAACTGAAGTAGGCCAAATGGCGAGTCAAATCAGAGTATTCGGATATCATTCATAATATGCGCCTATATCCTACTTGGGAAGGCGCGACAGATTATTATCAGAATCAGATTCTCAGATGTTCAGAAGTCATTTTGTAAGAATTGCATAAAAATAGTCATATCATAACCAAAATAATAGTCCAGATGTTTTCTGAGAAAATCGGACAAAACGGAAGTGTTTAAAGTTATACAGAAGATATCGGGCCTTGTGGGCCCGCCTCGGACCAACTCGAGGCAACATATGTAAATTACGGATAATAGACCTTATGAGGTCATCCATAATCGTTTGGAAGTGTTCCGACTCCGTTTAGGGAAGTTTCGTACAAAAGTTCGCTTTAAAGGCAACTTGTAAGAAAATGGTTTCAATTGTACTGAAGGAATTGGAGCGGTTTTCGGTCTCGAATTCCGAGGAACGGAGTCGTACTTAAGGCTCGGGGCCGAGCCTATTATGTTTAGAACATGCCTAAGAAGGAAGGGGTAGGCTTTACATACCTTGATAGCGCCTTACGCTCGCTTGGCGTCGATTCCAATTTCGTCCAAAATCTACAAATGGTCAAGTTTACCAATTGTCAATTCAAGCCTATAGGATTCCATACTTAATCACATAATTGCCTACCGAAATTTCGGCAGAATTTCCCCTATATATATAGCATCCCCGAGAATTAGCTCGGCTTAATATATCAACACAGCAACCCAACAATTCAACAACAACATCTATAACAACATCAAATATCACAAAACACATAATATGGCATAACTAGCCATCTTTTGCGACTTAACATAACATCTTTCATTCCGACCTTACACTTCCAAACCAATCTTACCATTTTCATATTCATCACTTATCAAGATCACTACAACATAATTCGAAGGCATATCATATCGTTTTCACCAAATATACATAAAGTATACACAATATACAAGTCTCCTACCAAAGGCATAATTCACCCACAACTTCCAATCTTTTAGCAAACATATTCATGACATATTTCTATCTTCCAACTTCATCAATGATAATCATAATTTACATCTTCCTACTTTCATTTCCACATTTACATAAGTTACAATAAATTTGCATAATTTCTTATAACAACATAGCAACCATTTTTCCATGACAACAAGAACCATTATTCATCCATTCATTTCACAATAACACAATTAACATACTAACGGAATTTAATTCATATTCCATCCTACACATAGCACCACACGGCCATACCTTATAATTTCCAACTTTCACTAATTCATTCAACCTTCATTTCTAATACAAATTCCACCATAACCACAACTAGATTCCAACATGAATTCAAGTCATCATAAACATACAACATGTACATACATACGACCAAACTTCCAAATTATTTTTATCATGAATTTCATCCTTTTTAGCTTACTACAACATCTCCAAACCATGCATAACACATAAAACAAGATTCAAACTCACCTTTCTTCTTCACTTCTTAACTTGACCCAAGTTGGTAGCTAGAGAAAACGAACCACCGATCGTCCGGAACAACGACTCCACGTTACTTAGCACCCTTGAATTAGTAAGTTTACTTGAAGAATCAATTTTTTTGATGGCTAAATCTTGGTCTTGAATTTTCAAGAGAGGGCCGAATGGTCCCTTATGTTTGTTCTTGTTTTTGCTTTGTTCTTTCTCCTTGTTTCTTGAAAGCTCTAAAGGATAAGGCTCATTATATAATATGCTCCCTTATTTGTAATTATCACATGGAAATTTAATTAATTCCATGGACTTGGGCCCTTGTTTGGCCGGTTTGGGCTCCCTTTGTTGGGCCTCATTTCTCATATATTTTTTTTGAGTCCAATTGGTTACATTTTGTAATTCATGAAGCAAATCTTCAAAATTCCAATTTTGCCCTTGGCCTCCTTTCGTTATTCCACACCAATATATTCATAGCCGACACATTCATACCAAGTAAGGTCCCAATATGGCCTTATTCATTACAAGTCAAATTATCTCAATTTTTTTCGAACATGCAAAAATGCCGGATGTAACATCCTCCCCCCCCCCTTTAAAACATTCGTCCTTGATGTTAAGTTGACCTCATGGGGCGTCATATTACTTCGGGAGGGTTCTTTTTATAATCGTCCTTTGTTGACTTTCCGATATGGATTCTTTACCAAAATGATGGAGTAATTCTTCACATTACTGACTCATATGCTTTCATAACGTATTCTCTCATATCCCACACAGTCATTGGGCCATGAACTATATTCTAGTAACGGATGAATGCTTTTCGATCTTTCACAGACGTTGTGTCCCTTCTTCCTTTCCTTCAAAGCTTTTCAGACATCATAATCAATATCACTTCTTGTTACACTCCTCGGTCCCTTACCACATTATCATATTCCCATATCATACCAATCAGGTTCATAACTGGGATCGGACGCGTAGAAGCGTATCAGACAGATTTGACATCATAGTCGAATGTACGAAACTATGGCGGACGGATTCGTAGTCAAAGTCAGATATATGGGAGGGTATCAGACAAATCCGAGATCAGAGTCAGACGTACAGAGGCATATCGGACAAAAACATGATCAAATTCAGAAGTACGAAAGCATAAGAGACAAAGCCTCGTCCATATCAGGGGCGCAGAAGTATGACATACAGAATAATAGTCAGAGTCAGACCACTTTCATTGATGCCTTCCGTATATTGCAGCATTTGTTGCTGGAACTTACTTCCTAGCTAGTTTGGTCACCAAGTGAGAATCGCACACATATATACGCCCACTACTATCTTACTTACAAATATTTGCGACGGTTGATCAACCTCGCCCCAAATTCCCGGGCGATATTACGTTTTCTTCTTTTCACCCATAGGTCTGCTTCGCTCTGCGCGACCCCTGTAAGGGTACTGACTACTCCATACATTTTCCTTTTCTTTAGGTTACTCCAGAGTTCCTATTTGTCTTTTATAGCAATATCTATAAAAATTGGGTATACTTCCCAGGGGGATCACCCATCCCAGAATTGCTCTGGTTCCAGTACGCTTAACTTCGAAACTTTCATGCGTTTGGACCCATTAAGGCCAGTATAATTTCGTCGACTGCCCCGCACGACCTTCGTCACGTAATTTAGGGCAGATCGGGATCTTAGTAAGTTTTCGGAAAATTCTCATAGTGGGTCCCAACCCGGGCTAAACCATACAATTATTATATCGCCCTTTCGAATCCTTAGTATATATTAGGTTAAAAATTACCTTACTCTTACTAATGCCCAGAAAAGAAAGTCACATTATGTAATAGAGTATATACCCATCCATACACATATCCCTCAAGAAAAGATCACTAACATACCTGGGTGTGCACTTGAAGACGCTCCTGGGTCCTGCCGGCCGGTCAAAGCAAATACGCGGTTCGAAGGACCGCTGTAACCAAAAGCTGCACCTCGACCTCGGCCACGACTCGCTGGTGCTGGCGCTGGTGCTGGTGCTCCCCGCCCTGTGGGGCGTATGGCTGCCGAAGGAGAAGACGAGCCAGCAACTGACCCGGTAAGCTGGGCTGAACCACCTGGACCACCCCTATACGGACACTCTCTCATCGTATGGCCTTGTTGGCCACAAGAAAAGCAGGCACCAGTGGCACGATAACACTCACCAGGGTGACGCCTCCTGCAATAAGGGCACCGAGGTATGGATGGTCCCATCTGACTGAAACTCCTATTTACCTACGAACTCGAAGCCATGGAGTCCTGTCCCGAGAACTGTGGGGGCGTACTGTGTGCTGGCTGGGACGAATACCTGTTACCCTGCCGCTGAGAAAACTCACTCTGAAATCCCCCTGGGTACCCGGCCGATCTGGCTCTCTTAGGCCGGCTCCCGTCATGGCTCCTATCAGGCCGACGTTCCCTACGCCGGTCCTCCATGTCCTGGGCGTGCGCCTGCACCCGGGCAATATGCATCCCTGGCTGAGAAGCCACCGCCAGGCAACTATCGATCAAATAAGGGTCTAGCCCCATCACATACCGGTGCACCCTATCGGCCATCTCGGCTACTATAGCGGGTGCATACCTAGCCAATGAGTCGAACTCTAGGCTATACTCTCGAACACTCCTACCGTTCTGTTTCAGATGCAAGAATCGATCAACCCTGGCTCTCCGTAGCTCTGGAGGTAGAAAATGATCAAGAAAGGCCTTAGTAAACTCGGCCCATACTGCTGGGGCAGCATCGTCACCCCTGGATAGCTGCCAGGACTCATACCAGTTCGCCGCTACCTCATATAACCGATACGAGGCCAATTCAACGGACTCAGTCGGCGACGCCTTAATCAACCGTATCGTGCTCTCCATCTTTCTAATAAACTCCTGGGGGTCCTCTTCGGGTTTTGTCCCGGAGAATTCTGGAGGATTACATGTCAAGAACTCGCGAGCCCTGGAGCTTTCATATCTGTCCGCACGACAACCCCCAAACCCATGCCTGCGAACCTGCTCTGTCATCAGTGTGGTCAATAACTGAACCGCATCTCGCATGGCCCTGTCCTCCGCCCCTGACTGGGGGGCCGGAGGTACAGGTACTGGTGCTGCTGGAGCTGGCGGTGGAGCCGCCCCCTGTACTGCAGCTGTGGCTGCTCCAAGTCCCTCTGATACTGGTGGCGTAACAGAACTAGCCGTCGAAGGCACAACATTTGGCTCAATCTGGGCACGAGCCCTAGTAGTCACCTGAGCTCGGCTGGTCTCACCTGCCGCTGTAGACTTACCCTTTTGGGCGGCTGTTGCCTTCTTTAGAGGCATCGCTGAAAACATAACTAATCGTCAGGAGGGGATCATCCTACTAATACAGTTCTATCGCACGATCTAAGATTCAAAGAGAGGTAACATCCTAGATGCCCTGTAGCCTCCTATTTATAGATGTGGTGCACAACACACCGATAAACAAGACTCTACTAGACACGGCCTGTAGACATACCGAGGACTAACCGCTCTGATACCACTTTTGTCACGACCCAACCCTGTAGGTCGTGACTAGTACCCGATCTGGGCACCCAAACACATATATCCAATGCTAGCTCAACTGTTATCAAACGCATTCAAGTATAAAGCAGAAGCCGTCAAGGCTATATTTCAAATTTAGATAATTTCCAGAAAGATTTTGGCAGAGTTTCCTTTGTTTTACAGACTATCCAAAATAACCCTGCGCACAGAAAATACCAACAAAGGCCACACCGGCCAACAAAGCAACATATAAACGTATGCGGACCGGCCGTCGCGGCGAATGGGGTCGCCCCAAACACAACATATACACACATCCGTACAGAAAGACCCTAACCCACAAACATATCTACAGGCCTCTAACAGACATACAGAGTCATATGATGGGACAGGGCCCCGCCGTACCCGGAGTTGCCATACATACAAAATATACAGAAGACAGAAGATATATACCAAAAGTACACGCTCCGGATCAAAGGAGCTCTCCAAAATAGCAGAATCTGAGCCCTACACTGGCGGCGTGTCTCCAAGTGCGTCTGTACCTGCGGGCATGTAGCGCAGCCCCCGAAGAATCGGGGGTCAGTGCGAAAAATGTACTGAGTATGTAAAGCAGAAACATAACAAACATAATCATAGTTTGAACCGGAAGCACAGAAATATAGCAAACGGAATCGTAATCCAACGAACAGACAGAGATATACCGGACAGAGTCGTAGTCCAGGCAGACAGACTAAAGGATACCGGACAGAATCATAATCCATACGGACAGACAGAATCAGAATCCAATCAGACAGACAAAATCAGAATCCAATCAGACAGACAGAATCATATTAGGGCACAAGAACGTGGTCGCCACTCCTGCCTTTGGCGCCACAACATATCATATTTCAGAAGATTTCACACCTTCGAACATCTCCGTCACATAACACATCATATCATAACCACGGTAACCCCGGGGACAGATCACACGCCAGGAAACCGGACACATCATACTTCGTAGCATATACACAGTATCCGGGGCGACATATACCACAGTACCCCGGAACCGGACACATCATACTTCGGAATTCATACGTGGGACTCGGCCCCCGACAAGGGACTTGGCGGCCTATCCGCACGATATAAACCGGCCCGGGATCCGGTGAAAGGAATCATAGCACATGCACGAACTGATTAATGAGAAACCATATACATACGGATCATTGTACAGACCCAATCAAACTGAAGTAGGCCAAATGGCGAGTCAAATCAGAGTATTCGGATATCATTCATAATATGCGCCTATATCCTACTTGGGAAGGCACGACAGATTATTATCAGAATCAGATTCTCAGATGTTCAGAAGTCATTTTGTAAGAATTGCATAAAAATAGTCATATCATAACCAAATTAATAGTCCAGATGTTTTCTGAGAAAATCGGACAAAACGGAAGTGTTTAAAGTTATACAGAAGATATCGGGACTTGTGGGCCCGCCTCGGACCAACTCGAGGCAACATATGTAAATTACGAATAATAGACCTTATGAGGTCATCCATAATCGTTTGGAAGTGTTCCGACTCCGTTTAGGGAAGTTTCGTACAAAAGTTCGCTTTAAAGGCAACTTGTAAGAAAATGGTTTCAATTGTACTGAAGGAATTGGAGCGGTTTTCCGTCTCGAATTCCGAGGAACGGAGTTGTACTTAAGGCTCGCGGCCGATCCTATTATGTTCAGAACATGCCTAAGAAGGAAGGGGTAGGCTTTACATACCTCGATAGCGCCTTACGCTCGCTTGGCGTCGATTCCAATTTCGTCCAAAATCTACAAATGGTCAAGTTTACCAATTGTCAATTCAAGCCTTTAGGATTCCATACTTAATCACATAATTGCCTACCGAAATTTCGGCAGCATTTCCCCTATATATATAGCATCCCCGAGACTTAGCTCGGCTTAATATATCAACACAGCAACCCAACAATTCAACAACAACATCGATAACAACATCAAATATCACAAAACACATAATATGGCATAACTAGCCATCTTTCCGACTTAACATAACATCTTTCATTCCGACCTTACACTTCCAAACCAATCTTACCATTTTCATATTCATCACTTATCAAGATCTCTACAACATAATTCGGAGGCATATCATATCGTTTTCACCAAATATACATAAAGTATACACAATATACAAGTCTCCTACCAAAGGCATAATTCACCCACAACTTCCAATCTTTTAGCAAACATATTCATGACATATTTCTATCTTCCAACTTCATCAATGATAATCATAATTTGCATCTTCCTACTTTCATTTCCACATTTACATAAGTTACAATAAATTTGCATAATTTATTATAACAACATAGCAACCATTTTTCCATGACAACAAGAACCATTATTCATCCATTCATTTCACAATAACACAATTAACATACTAACGGAATTTAATTCATATTCCATCCTACACATAGCACCACACGACCATACCTTATAATTTCCAACTTTCACTAATTCATTCAACCTTCATTTCTAATACAAATTCCACCATAACCACAACTAGATTCCAACATGAATTCAAGTCATCATAAACATACAACATGTACATACATACGGCCAAACTTCCACATTATTTTTATCATAAATTTCTTCCTTTTTAGCTTACTACAACATCTCCAAACCATGCATAACACATAAAACAAGATTCAAACTCACCTTTCTTCTTCACTTCTTAACTTGACCCAAGTTGGTAGCTAGAGAAAACGAACCACCGATCGTCCGAAACAACGACTCCACGTTACTTAGCACCCTTGAATTAGTAAGTTTACTTGAAGAATCAATTTTTTTGATGGCTAAATCTTGGACATGAATTTTCAAGAGAGGGCCGAATGGTCCCTTATGTTTGTTCTTGTTTTTGCTTTGTTCTTTCTCCTTGTTTCTTGAAAGCTCTAAAGGATAAGGCTCATTGTATAATATGCTCCCTTATTTGTAATTATCACATGGAAATTTAATTAATTCCATGGACTTGGGCCCTTGTTTGGCCGGTTGGGCTCCCTTTGTTGGGCCTCATTTCTCTTATATTTTTTTTGAGTCCAATTGGTTACATTTTGTAATTCATGAAGCAAATCTTCAAAATTCCAATTTTGCCCTTGGCCTCCTTTCGTTATTCCACACCAATATATTCATAGCCGACACATTCATACCAAGTAAGGTCCCAATATGGCCTTATTCATTACAAGTCAAATTATCTCAATTTTTTTCGAACATGCAAAAATGCAGGATGTAACACTAACATCTTCATTTTCACAACGGCGTACAATCGTACCAAAGCGACATAAGTTTCTACATTTCATTTCAAAGCAAACTCATATCATTTTACTTTCATTCACATTGCAAGAATCACAATAACACAACTAACACACTAAACAAACTTAATCCATTTCATTCCATACAACTCCATACCACACGGCCAAATACTCTTTTTGCCAATTCATCCAATTTTATTCAAATTTCATTCACAATATGAATTCCATCACATTCACAATTAGAATACAACATAATTTCAATTCTTCATTGGTATACAATGCATGCATACACACGGCTACACATATATACCACACACCCACTTTGCAAACTTCTATTTCTTCATACAATCAACACATTTCCACATACTACAACACAAACAAAACTTCATAACACAAGAATAAGGGGTGAATTCTTACCTTTTTACTCCCTCTTCTTCACTTGAATGAATGGTCACCTTGAAGAATTGAGTGCTTCTCTCTCCAAACAAACTATACCAAGTTGTAAAGGGACTTTGAATTAGTGAAAATCCAACAAGAGAATAATTTTTAAGGCAAGATTTTTGGTGGTGAAATTTCCAAGCAAAACCCGAACCCTTCTTCTCCTTGCTCTCTCTCTTGTTTTGTTTTCTTGTCTTCTAATTTTCTTGAACTTTCTACGGGATAAGATGATATATATAACATGGTCCCTTAAGTTAATTAATCACATGGAGAAATTAAATAAAACATGGGTTTGGGCCATTGGCTTGGCCGGCCACCCCTAGAAACTTTGGGCCTCATTTTTTTTTCCACTATTCTTGGCCCAATGACTTATAGTCCACGTTTTGTAATTCCCGAAATTAATTTCCAAAATTCCAAATTTGCCATTGGCCTTATTCGACACTTCCACATTAATATTCTTTCATACACAACTCCTATGTCAAATAAAAATTAATTATGACCTTATTTCTTACAAGTCAAGATTATTTTCAAATTTTTCCAACGTGTGAAAACACGGGATATAACAGTGATAAATTGATTAAGTTGTTATAATATATCTTGGATTGAGTATGGAAACTGTTAGTATGGTTGTTGATATTATGATTGATAGTTTGGCCGGGTTGAATTCCCGGATTGTTGTTGATGAGAATTGGCTAAGTTGATCTTTGGGAATCATGTATTTACAGGGGAAGTCCTGTCGAAATTTCGGTAGCCAAGTATTATCTTAAGATTCCAATTCCAAATGTTCTAACCAAAGTTGGTAAATGTGACCAATTAGTAGATTTTGGCGGATTTGCAACTTGAATTTGGAATAGCATAAGGAGCGGAAAGAGGTATGTAAGGCTTCACCCTTCTTTCTATGGCATGTCTTAGACGTAATATGTTGGATGTGAGCCTCGGGGATAACTCTACCCTCCGGAATACGCGCCTAAAGTTTCCCCTTTTTCATTCAGAAGAATTGAATTAAAAATTGTGTAAAATGTTCGAAGAACTTCCTAAACCTCTAGAACTCGCATAAATAGGACCCGACTACCCTAAAACCCTCACAAGTAACGCCATGACATGTAACATATGTAAATTTGGTATGCCGCCTCATTTGACCCGAGGTGGGCCCATTGTTCCCGGATTTTCCTTATTGTTCCGCTTGACTTACTTGAAGCTGAATCCAAAAGAAACCTTCGATCCTTATTCCATTACCAAATGACAAGTACTATACCTATCCCAACGAGAATACTTCTATGACGATAATGATAACGATGATATTAGAAAAGAGGATATGCCTACGATAAGTATGACTAGAATGATTCCATGACCAAGATTTCTAAGCAAAGGATTCAATGTGAATACGAAGGTGACTAACTAGTTCTTGATCCTTATCTCTATTTCTTAGCTATGACACTATTTCCTAAGGATTTCAAAGCCTATGAATTGATGTCTATGATTTCATACTACGTTTTTCTTCTAGTACTATTCATCGTTGGTAGTCTCGCCTTAAAATACTCGTTCCTTCAAGGTGAGACAAAGCGGTCACGGTTATTCCATAATGCAATCGGAGGTCACCGACCTTACGTCACTCCGATGGCTACATGATTTTATTTGGGCTCTCTTGCATGCTTATATGACACATGTATATAGGATACGTATATGAACATGAAGTGGGGGAAGGGATACATGGGGATGGGAAGGGAAACATGTTTCACTGCCACCTGGTCAGTTGGCTTATCATCCCGAACGCGAGATGCCCGGACGCGGGATATAAATATATATATGGGCGAGCCGATGTATTTCGGCGCAATGTGGGAGAGCCGACACTGTTCGGTGCTATGATATTACATAATACACTATGATATGCTATGACATGTTACACTGTGAAATAAGATCTATTTTCTATGAATATGAAAAAGAAATGTTTTCAAAAGATAGCCAAGCATGCATGGTATCCGGCCTGAAAGGGCAGTCCTATGTACATGTTACTTTCTTGTCTTATTATCTGTCTACGACCCCGTGATATTGGTAATCATAATCTATGTTCCTGTTTGTATTAATTTCCATGCCTTACATCCTCGGTACACTATTCGTACTGACGTCCCTTCTTGTGGACGCTGCGTTTCATGCCGCGCAGGTCAGCAGGTAGACGGACCTGATTTCTAGGAGTTCTATCAGCGGTTATCGGCAGCGCTCCAGTTGTCCCAGAGCCTCAGTTTCTTGTTACTATTTTGTGTATATATGTTCGGGCACGGCAGTACTCGACCCTTCCTATGTATATGTATACTATGTTTAGAGGCTCGTAGACAGATATGTACAGTTAGATGTTTTGTACTTTTGATGGTCCTAGTCGTTGTATAATGTGCTAGTAAAGCTTATTAGCCTATGTTTATAAGTATGCTCTTAATGTTAACGTTTAGTAAACAAGAAAAATATATGGTATAGTTCATACGGCCCGCTCAGTAATACAGGTAAGATGATAGATAAGGGGTGCTCGGTACAAGTATCGGGTACCCGTCGCGGCCCTAGTTGGGTTGTGACAGGAATGATGCTTGCAAACACAGCTTCCAAGAGTTGAAGGATAGATTAACCTCAGCTCCGGTCTTAACACTTACAGAAGGGTCAGATGGTTATGTTGTTTACTGTGATGCTTCCCGTGTTGGGCTAGGATATGTGTTAATACAGCACGGTAGAGTCATTACTTATGCTTCGAGACAGCTGCGGAAACATGAAAAGAACTATCCAACTCATGATCTCGAATTGGCTGCAGTCATTCATGCATTAAAAATGCGGAGACATTACTTGTATGGAGTGCATATCGATATCTGTACAGATCACAAGAGTCTTCAGTACATTTTCAAACAGAATGAGTTGAATCTGCGGCAGAGGCGGTGGTTAGAGTTATTGAAAGATTACGATGTGAATATTTTGTACCACCCCGGAAAAGCAAATGTAGTAGCTGATGCACCTAGCCGCCGATCAATGGGTAGTCTATGTGAAGTCCCTCCGGAGAAGAAAGAATTAATTCATGAGCTCCACCAATTAGCAAATCTTGGAGTACGTGTGATTGATTTAGCTAGTGTAGGGATTAGTATTAATGATCCCACGGTTTCGTCCTTGAACATGGAAGTGAAAGAGCGTCAGTATGAAGATCCTCATTTGTGCCATTACAGAGACACATCTCATGAAAAAGAGAAGTCCCCATTTGAAATTTCCATGGATGAAATTCTTAGATACCAAGGCAGGCTATGTGTGCCGAATGTTGCAGAATTACGCTGGCAAATTCTAGAAGCAGCCCATTATTCTCGGTATTCTATTCACCCAGGTGCAACAAAGATGTATCATGATCTCAAGATGATATATTGGTTGGATGGCATGAAGAGAGACATAGCAGAATTTGTAGCTCAATGTCCAAATTGTCAGCAAGTAAAAATCGAACATCAAAAGCCAGGAGGATTATTGCAAGCAATGGAAATCCCTACTCGGAAGTGGGAAGTGATCAACATGGATTTTATTGTGGGGTTACCTCGTTATCGAGGCAAGTATGATTCCATATGGGTGATTGTGGACAGATTAACAAAAGCAGCTCATTTTCTCCCAGTCAGAACCACATACTCAGCAGAAGATTATGCGAGGTTGTATCTCAAAGAAATTGTGCGACTTCACGGTATTCCAATATCCATTATCACAGATAGAGGAGCATAGTTTACAGCCAAGTTCTAGAAATCCTTCCAAGAAGGTCTAGGTACTCAAGTGAAGCTTAGCACGGCATTTCATCCGCAGACTGATGGACAAGCCGAACGTACTATCAAGACCTTGGAGGATATGCTAAGAACATGTGTTCTAGATTTTGGTGGTAGCTGGGATGACCACTTACCTCTGATTGAGTTCGCATACAACAATAGCTATCATTCCAGTATCCAAATGGCTCAGTATGAATCTTTATATGGAAGGAGGTGTAGGTCCCCAATTGGATGGTTTGATACAGGAGTAAGTACTGCTAATAGGCCCTGAATTGATTCAGCAAGCGGTAGAAAAAGTCAAGGTGATCTGAGACCGATTGTTGGCAGCCCAAAGTCACCAAAAATCTTGTACGGACAACCGCCGCGCGAGACTTGGAATTTCAGGTTGATGATTGGGTATTTTTGAAAGTGTCGCCAATGAAAGGGGTGATGAGATTTGGCAAGAAAGGGAAGTTAAGTCCTCGATACATTGAACCTTATAAAATTACCCATAAGATGGGTCATGTAGCCTACGAGTTGGACTTACCTTCAGAGCTTGAATCCATCCACCCAGTTTTTCATTTCTCAATGCTCCGTAAGTGTATTGGAGATCCTACGAGGATTGTTCCAATTGATGATGTTCAAGTGACAGAAAGGCTAGCATATGAAGAAGTACCCATTGCATCTTAGACAGGTAAGTACGAAGACTTTGAAATAAGGAAGTAGCTTCAGTCAAAGTCTTGTGGCGAAACAAAAACCGAGAAGAAATGACTTGGGAGAGATTCAAGATGAAACACTAACATCATAAGGTATGTATGCTTTGTTTTCATGCTTTTGGTCGTGTGTGGCCAATTTATAGTTCTATTGTGTTGTGGCCCTGTGAGGTAATATTATTATGGGTTGTTGTGACCGGATGGTAGTGCCATATTACAGGGGAAACTCTGGTGAAATTTTCGTAGAATTCCCGAGTGTTTCACATTCGAGGACGAATGTTCCAAAAGGGGGGAAGAATGTTACACCTTGGAAAATTTCCCGTTAGTGTACAATGAATAGGCTAGAGAATGAAACAATGTATACGATGTTTTGATAAGTAAGAAATAACATTTGAGGATCCAAATCAAGATCCAAGGACATTTGACGTAAGGGAAGAAGGTTGTCAAAGAAAGTAAAGGGTATGTTACGTGTCGGGTAAGAATTATGAGCGACAAGTTAACGATGGATTAAAGATGTTTTAGATATGAGTGATAATGTCCCTTAGATTGGTATTGAGGTGTTAAACAAGTTTCAAGAAGGTTCCATAAGGATTTGAGATCAAACGAGTCGACAAGAACGAAATCGGAATAGCTCGGAATTATACGGCCCAACATACTGGCCGTATGTTAGGCCGTATATTTAGCCAAGAGGGGCATCATTCACTGGACCAAACATATGGCCATACATACGGCCCGTATAAAATGTACGGACTGTATGTTGGTCCGTATATCTTAGTCGGGACAGATTTCATGATTTAATATAAGAACCCCTCTCTCATTTTATTTCATCTCATTTCCACTCTCCTCTCTTCAAGAAACCTCTAGAACCCTCTCCATTATTCATCCACAAGAAACCAAGGTAAATCCATGATCAACTACATCAAAACCACAAAATCAAGTGTATGAAACCTAACAAAAGTTCATCTACACCAAGAAAACTCAAGGGAAGTGAGTTAGGGTTTTGGTGCAAGAAGAGAAGTCCCACTCAAGGGTTGTTCATCCATCATCCAAGGTGAGTTTTATGATCATTCCATGTTGTTTAAGGTATTGGAAGGCTAAGACACTTGAATTGTAGAAAGATATAGAAAATGGGTTATAAATGTGGTAATAGTGACATTGTTGGGTAAAGGTTTGGATTGAGTCATAATTATAGATGTGTTGTGATTGTAAATATGTTATGATTGACATTTAGAACATGGAATAAGTATTATATGTGATAAAATGTAATAATGAACTTTGACCATGATTATGGAGAAATTGGAGTGAAATGGCGAAATGCGGATAATGTAAATGAATGATGATTGTTGTCTATTATATTGTGAATACTGTTATGAATGTTTGGGAGTTGATATAGAATATGGGAAAAGTTATATAAACAAAGGAAATGATGCCCAATTTTCTTTAGCTTTAGTAAGCGCGTTTAAATAATCGATTAGCTAATGTTAATGCGACTTCTCTTGAAGGTAGAAACGTGGGCATTGAAGGAGAACAAGCAAGCGATAGATTAGTTAAACGTAAAAGGTAAGTGAGGCTAATCCTTTCTTTCAATGGCATGAATCCTATGGCATGACTTTTCCTTCCTCTTCATGATTCTCCTACATTCCGGAAAACAAAGAGTCTATGTTCAAGAATAGCTATATGAGATAAGAGATATATTATGAGCCCAATGATGATGAGGATGAATTTGAGTCTAAAGATTCTAGAGTTCATGATATGATGTTCCTATAAAGTTGATGATGTCGCTTATTGTATACACTCACCTTATATACTATTTCCTTCAAGGTGAGGCAGAATGCTTATAAATGCTCCATAATGGAATCGGGGGTTCACGACCTTATGTCACCCCAATAGAGTAGAATTGTCTTAAGTTTCCAGTCATGCATTATGGAAATAGTATGATGAGAATATGATAAGTCTATGATATGTACATGATGCCATCACACCACGCCTACATGGTCGGGCAGACACCGCTAAGGCGGGAAGCGTATACACCATGTCCAGATGGATGGGCAGACACCACTAGTGGGCGGCATGAGATGATACCCCGAACGCGAGAGGCCTGGACGCAGGCTAATGGTTATCACACCGTACCTATATGGACGGGCAGATTTTACATTTATGCATACATGATATGATGATGATTATGAAGTAAGCCAGCATGCATTATTTCTTTTATAATTGACAGTCAGTTACAGTTGCTCCTCATTTGATGCTTCCTTTCTTTCATTGACATATTATTATAATTTATGCCTCTCATACTCCGTACAATGTTCGTACTGACATCCATTTTCTTTGGACGCCGTGTTCATGCCCACAGGTAGACAGGGAGGTGAGCTTGATCCAGACTCGTAGGATCTAGTAGCTGATTTGAGAGCACTCCCTTGTTCAGGAGGTGCTACTTAGTTCATTCTTTTATGTGTATATATATGTATATGTATTTTGGGCACGACGGGGTCTTGTCCCGTCCATATGTCTAGTACTCCAGTAGAGGCTTGTAGATGCGCAGGTGTGGGTAGTATGGTCTCACAATGTTACTATTGGATATGTTTGTATTATTTTGATAGTCGAAGGGCTTACGTATGTACTTATAATAGTAATTATAATTCTAAATGAAAAATGAGTTTCTTATGGTTTAAGTATAAATTTGATAAAAGAGCACTTAATGAGTATAATGGATAGTAGAATGAGGGGTGCTCGGTGGTTAGCCCCGGGCACCCGTCAGGGCCCCTAGTCGGGTCATGACAATAATGATGATGATGATGATAATAATAATGATGTTAAGGATGATTACGAGCTATTATGTATATGTGTCTATGTATGACTATTATGGAACCCCGAGCTTTTAAGGCCGGGTAGAATATATATTTATGTAACGTGCGCGCACCTCTGCAGTTGGGTACGGATAACCCTGAAGCCTTGGTAGGGCCAGGTATGTGTAACCCTGAAGCCTTGGTTGGCCAGGTATGTATGATAACCGAGCCTAGCCTAGGCGGGTACGTGAAACACTAAACCTTCGTGGTCGGGTATGCTATGTAAATGCTATGTATATGATGTGGATATGTATATGATATAGATATGAGTATGAATACGAATATGATACGAATACGAATAAGAATATGTATATCAATACGACTATGGATATGAAATGTAAATGAGTAAGGATATGAATACAGACGTATGTGCACAATCTCGCATTAGCAATGGAAAGTCCCTACGAAAAGCAAGTAAGTGCTTATGGCGATGATACTCCTATCTCCCATCTTTTGCTATTTCCTATGTTGCTTATTGTGCTTCTATAATGATATTGATCATGCTTTACATACTCAATATATTCTTCGTACTGATGTCCTTTTGTTTGTGGACGCTGCATCATGCCTGCAAGTGGCCAGGGAGACAGACTTGATCCATAGCTACATTCTCCGGGACTACATAGTGAAGCTCCATTTCATTCCGAGCCGCTGCTTTTGTGTACAAATTTATGGGCATAGCGGGGCCCTGTCCCGCCTATATGATATGACATACTCCCCTTAGAGGCTTGTAGACATGTGTCTATAGTTAGATGTGTTTGGCCTTGTCTGCCTATATTTTGGATGTCATTTTGTTAGCCTCGTCGGCTTATGTGCATTGCTATTAATGGTGATATGCATATTTTTATTGTTGCCCAATCGAAATCGTATGATTGATGGATAGAAAGTATGATTTAATATGTGGCTCACCTAGAGGTAAATGTGAAAGTATGATAAGACGTGCCCGGGTGGGTTAGCACCAGGTGCCCATCGCGGCCCTCCGGTTGGGTCGTGACAAAAAGTGGTATCAGAGCAGTTCTGTCCTAGGGTGTGTCTACGAGCCGTGTCCAGTAGAATTTTGGTTATGGGTGTGTTGCGCGCCACACTTATAAACAAGAGGTTGCGGGCATTTAGGAATGAATGACCTTCTTTCTTCAAAGGATCGCGCGATAGAGCTCTGACATAAGAACTTCTTTTTCCTCGACGGTGTGTTATGTATTTCAGAAATACCTGTAAAGCGAAAGGCTACGACAGCCCAAAAGGGCAAGACAGTGGCAGAAAAGCGGGCTGAAAGAGCACCGCCAGCAGTTGTAGAGGAAAGTGAGTCCCAGAATGCGGCTCAATCTCAGTCTTCCCAGTCAGTGCCTGTTTCTGAAGAGCGTGAGGGAGCCTCAGCCCCAGCTCCAGCACCTCCGGCTCCTCCACCGGATGCTTAAGGCCAAGATGTAAAAGAGGCCATTCATTTGCTTACTCAATTGGTTGCTACCAGACTCAGCGGCAAAGTACAGGGCAAGGTGGTATGGCTGTTAGTGCAAGGGCCCGTGACTTCATTAGCTTGAACCCTCCGGAATTCTTTGGATCAAAGCCGGATGAGGACCCTCAGAATTTCATTGATGGAATGTTGAGGACGCTTCGGTTGATACATGCTTCGGACACCGAATCGGTGAAGTTAGCGTCCTATAGATTGAGGGATGTTGTGGTTCATTGGTACACAATTTGGATGGTTGCACGGGGAGCCAATGCGCCCCTCCCCCCCCCCCCCCCCCGGTATGGCAAGAATTTGTTGATGCTTTCCTCCAACATTATTTACCTTCAGAGGTTCGGCGAGCTAGAGCCGATAAGTTCTTGAATTTGAGGCAAGGAAGCATGAGTGCTTTAGAGTATAGTCTCCGCTTTAATTCATTAGCTAGGTATGGTTAGGCCATTGTAGTGGATATGGGTGACCGAGTGCACCGAGTGCACCGATTTGTGAAAGGCCTAGGGCCATATTTGATGGATAGGTGCTTGACTGCATCCCTTCAGGACAATATGGATATTTCACGCATTCAGGCCCATGCTCAAAATTTAGAAGAATGCCTACAATAGCAAAGGAGTGAGCATGAGCACGATAGAGGACATAGTAAGAGGGCCAGATCTTCGGGTCCAATGAGTGAGTATAGAGGAGGGCACAGATAGCAGTTTTCTAGGCGTTCAGGCCATTCTATGACTAGTGTGCCTCCACGGTCTTCAGGCCAGATATTTGATAGGTCTACTCATTCCGGGCTGAGTCTGAGCTTTTCGGGCTCTCAGTTCAGAGGTGATTCGGGTCAGGAGAGGCCACCCGTGCCACGATGTTCCCAGTGTGAGAGGTTACATTGGGGTCCATGCCGATTAGGTTCAGAGGTTTGCTATTCATGTGGTCGGCCAGGCCATATTATGCGTGATTGCCCCTCAGTTGGTGGTAGAGGTAGGACCCAGCCTTCAAGGTCGGTAGCCTGATCTTCATCATCTATACGCCCTATGGGGCCAGGTTCACATGCGCCAGTTGGCCATGGTAGAGGCAGAGGGAGAGTCCCCAGTTCTAGCGGTCCTCAGCACCGTATTTATGCTTTGGGTGGACGCCAAGATCTTCAGTCTTCTTCTGATGTTGTCACAGGTATATTATCGGTATATTCTCATGATGTATATGCTTTAATAGATCCGGGCTCCATATTGTCATATGTTACTCCGTATATTGCAGGTCAGTTTAGAGTCAAATTAGAATCAATCAAACCTTTTGAGGTGTCTAAACCCGTTGGTGAATCGGTAATAGCTAGCCGAGTATATAGAAATTGTATAGTTATGATTTGTGACCGTCGTACTATGATTGAATTGAATGAGTTAAAAATGGTGTATTTCAATGTTATTATGGGCATGGATTGGTTGGCTTCTTGCTATGCCAATGTTGATTGTAGAATGAAAATAGTTGGCTTCCAATTTCTGGGAGAACCAGTTAGAGAATGGAAAGGAAATACTGCGTCACCAAAATGTAGGTTTATTTCCTATCTAAAGGCAAGGAAAATGATCACAAAAGGTTGCATTTATCATCTAGTGTGGGTTCAAGATGTAGAAGCTGAATCCCCAACTCTTCAGTCAGTTCCCGTAGTGAATGAGTTTCCGGATGTGTTCCCGGAAGAGCTTCCAGGCCTCCCTCCCGAGCGAGAGATTGATTTTACTATTGATGTGTTGCCAGACACTAAGCCTATATCTATTTATCCTTATAGAATGGCTGCCACAGAATTGAAAGAGTTGAAAGATCAATTGAAAGACTTGTTTGAGAAACGCTTTATTAGGCCTAGTTCATCCCCGTGGGGAGCACCCGTATTGTTTGTCCGAAAGAAAGATGGCTCCTTGCGAATGTGCATTGACTATCGGCAATTGAATAAGGTGATAATTAAGAATAAATATCCTCTTCCGAGGATTGATGACTTGTTTGATCAATTACAAGGTGCCAAATGGTTTTCCATGATAGATTTGAGGTCCGGGTATCATCAAGTGAGAGTTAGGGAGAAAGATATCCCTAAGACAGCCTTCAGAACAAGATATGGCCATTTTGAGTTCCGGGTAATGTCATTTGGGCTAACTAATGCACCAGCAGTATTTATGAATTTGATGAACAATGTGTTCAGGCCCTTCCTAGATCTATTTGTGATTGTATTCATCGATGACATCTTGGTGTATTCCAGATCCGAGGCAGAACACGCGGATCATTTGCATATTGTCCTTAGAGTTCTTTAGACTCGAGAGTTGTTTGCCAAATTTTCTAAGTGTGAGTTTTGGTTGAACTCAGTGACATTTTTGGGGCACATTGTTGCAGCCGATGGTATTAGGGTAGATAGCCAAAAGATTGAGGCCATGAAGACTTGGCCAAGGCCCATAACTCCTACGGAGGTTCATAGCTTTCTGGGTTTAGCAGGTTATTACATGAGATTTGTTGAAGGTTTTTCTTCCATTTCTGCAGCACTCACAAAGCTGACCCAGAAATCAGCAAAGTTTCAATGGACAGATGCTTGTGAACGTAGTTTCCAAGAGCTAAAAGATAGGTTGACTTCTACCCCAGTCCTGACACTTCTAGAGGGATTGGAAGGATATGTTGTTTATTGCGATGCTTCAGGCATTGGGCTGGGCTGCGTGTTGATGCAACATGGTAAGGTGATTTCGTATGCTTCAAGGCAATTAGGGAAACATGAGAAAAATTATCCAACCCATGATCTAGAATTGGCTGCAGTGATTCATGCATTAAAGATGTGGAGACATTATTTATATGGTGTCCATGTGGATATTTATACAGATCATAAGAGTCTTCAATATATCTTCAACCAGAAAGAGTTGAATTTGCGGTAACGACGATGGTTGGAATTGCTAAAAGATTATGATGTTGATATCCTATATCACCCTGGAAAGGCAAATGTTGTGGTTGATGCTCTTAGCCGCAGATCCATGGGAAGTTTGTGTGATGTACGACCAGAGAAAAGAGAAATGGCTCGTGAGCTCCAGTAGTTAGCTAGCCTAGGAGTTCGAATAGTGGACTCAGGTAGCAGGGGAACTACCATCCAGGATTCAGCAGTCTCGTCGCTAGTAGCGGAAGTGAAAGAGCGATAATACGAAGATTCCATGCTAATGCATTACAGAGATATACTCCCTCAGAAGGAGGATTCATCATTTGAGGTTGCAGGAGACAGAGTTCTCTGATGCCGAGGCAGATTATGTGTTCCTAATGTGGCAGGTTTACGCCACCAAATATTGAGAGAAGCTCATTGTTCCCGTTATTCTGTCCACCCTGGAGCGACAAAAATGTACCATGATCTTAAATCTATATATTGGTGGAATGGGATGAAGAATGATATAGCGGAATTCGTAGCTCAATGTCCCAACTGTTAACAAGTGAAAATCGAGCACCAAAAGTCAGGCGGATTGTTGCAAGCTATAGAAATTCCAACTTGGAAGTGGGAAGTGATTAACATGGACTTCATTATAGGCTTACCCCATTCTCGACGTAAGTATGATTCTATATGGGTGATTGTGGATAGACTCACGAAGTCAGCTCATTTCTTACCAGTCAGAACGACATATGTGGTATAAGTTTATGCAAAGCTTTATGTTAAAGAATTGTGCGACTCCATGCTGTCCCAGCATCTATTATCTCAGATAGAGGAACTCAGTTTACAGCTAATTTTTGGAAGTCCTTCCAAGAGGGTTTGGGAACTCAAGTGAGCCTTAGCACGACATTTCACCTGCAGACTGATGGACAAGCTGAGCGTACCATTCAGACTCTTGAGGATATGTTATGAGCATGTATGATAGATTTTGGAGGTAATTGGCATGATCACTTACCACTTATTGAATTTGCTTATAACAATAGTTATCATTCTAGCATTCAAATGGCACTGTATGAGGCGTTATATGGGAAAAAGTGTAGATCCCCAATTGGGTGGTTCGAGGTAGGAGAGACTAAATTGATAGGGCCAGACTTGGTCCAGCAAGCCATAGAGAAAGTTAAGCTCATACAAGATCGGTTATTAGCAGCCCAAACTCGTCAAAAGTCCTATGCGGATAATCATCGAAGAGACTTAGAGTTCCAAGTGAAAGATTGGGCATTCTCAAAAGTGTCACCAATGAAGGGTGTAATGAGATTTGACAAAAAGGGGAAGCTTTGTCCCCAGTACATTGGGCCTTATGAGATTGTGCGCAAAGTAGGCAGAGTGGCCTATGAGTTAGATCTACCTGCTGATTTGGAGTCAGTTCACCCAGTTTTCCATGTCTCGATGCTTCGTAAATGTGTAGGAGATCCTACTAGGATCGTGCCAGTAAATGATGTACAAGTGACAGAAAAGTTAACTTATGAGGAGGAACCCATTGCCATATTAGATAGGCAAGTACGGAGGCTTAGAAACAAAGAAGTGGCCTCAGTTAAGGTTTTGTGGAGAAACAATAACCGAGAAGAGATGACTTGGGAAGCGGAAGAAAATATGAAATCCAAGTACCCGCATTTATTTCAGCCCCTAGAAGAGATCCAAGATGCGACATCAAGATCATAAGATGATAAGGTATGTATGTTTTCTTTTTATGCTTTTGGGTCGTGTGTGACCAAACTCTGTTGCTATTATGTTGTGGCCCCATGAGGCGTTGTTATTATGAGCTGTTGTGACAGGACGGTAGTGCCATATTGCAGAGGAAAATCTGGCGAAATTTTTATAGAATCCCCGAGAATTTAACATTCGAGAATGAATGTTCCTAAGGGGGGAAGAATGTTACACCTCAGAATTTTTTTTCGTTGATGCACAGTGAACAGACTAACGAAGAGCACGGAATATACGATATTTCAATGAGTGAAGAATGACATTTGATGACCCTAATTAAGATTTCAAAGACATCCGAGATAAGGGAAGAAAGTTTGCCAAGAAAGGGCAAGGCATGCGATAGGTATCGAAAAGAAAGTACGAGTAACGAGTTAATGATGATTTAATGATGTTTTGGAGAAGAGTTATAACGTCCCTTGGATTGTTAATGAGGTAATAAACAAGTGTCAAGAAGGTTCCATAAGGATTGGAGATCAAACCAAGTGACAAGAACAAGATCAGTGAAAAGATGAGTTATACGGTCGATTATACGGTCCGTATAATGGACCGCAGGATTGTCACAGTGAAGTCCCTCACTGGTGAGATTATACGGTCACTTATACGGACCGTATAAAATTATACGACCCGTATAATGTGCCGTATAATGGTCACAGAGGCAAGATGTGGAAGAGGAAATTTCATGGTCACTTATACGGATTGTACAAAATTATACGGCCCGTATAAAGTGTCATATAATGGACACAGAATCGAGTGATTAAAGGGGCGATTTCATAGTCACTTATACGGACCGTATAAGTGTCCGTATAATTTTCCCGACAAATCAGATTTCACGCTATTAAAAAGGGACCAAGTCATTAATTCACTTCATTTTTTATCCAACACTTCAAGAACTTTCTAGAAACCCTCTCCACTCTTCATCTACAAGAACACAAGAGACACTTATGATCAACTTCATCAAACTAAGCAAACCAAGTGTAAGAAACTCATTAAAGATCATCCAAGCCAAGAAATTTCATTGGAGATGAACTAGGGTTTTGGCTCAAGTGAAGTATTTCCATCCAAAGCTTATTCCTACAACATCTAAGGTAAGATTTATGGTATTTCCATGTTGTTTAAGGTATTTGAAAGTTAAAATAGTTGGATAGTAGAAGGAGATAGAAAATGGGTCATGAATGTGGGAATAGTGTCATTTTTGAGTAATGGTTTGGGTTGAGTAATGATTCTTGATATGTTATGATTATAATCATGTTATAAATGACATTAAGAACATGGGGTAGACATTGTATATGGGTGGATATAATAGTGTGCTATGACCATGATTATGGATGAATTGGAAGTGAATTGAGAAATATGGACAATGTGGATGAATATGGACTATTGTTATGATATTGTGAATGAATTATTGACGTTTGGGAGTTGATATATGATATGGAGGAAGTCATATAAATAAAGGAGATGCTGTCCAAATTCTCTCTAGCTTTAGTCATGTATGTTAAGTTATCCACTTTCTAACGATAGTATAACTCTAATGAAGGTAGAAACGTGAGCATTGAAGGAGAACGTGCAAGTGACAAAATAGTTGAACGGAAAGGTATGTAAGGCTAATCCTTCTTTCATAAGGCATGGTTCTTTGGACAAATATCTATTCTTCTATGAGCCTATGATGTCCTTCAAATGATTCTATCTTCAAAATCTACTAAGCTCATGATTCTCGATACGTTACGATTGTACTAGATTCCTCAGATGACGAGTAATCCTATAAAGATAGATGTAATGATGACGACGATAATGGTGATGATAATAATAATGACTATGATAATAATAATGATGTTAAGGATGCTTACGAGCTATTATGTATATGTGTCTATGTATGACTATTATGGAACCCCGAGATTATAAGGCCGGGTAGAATATATATTTATGTAATGCGCGCGCACCTTTGCAGTTGGGTACGGATAACCCTGAAGCCTTGGTAGGGCTAGGTATGTGTAACCCTAAAACCTTGGCTGGCCAGGTATGTATGATAACCGAGCCTAGCCATGGTCGGGTATGTGAAACACTGAACCTTCGTGGTCGGATATGCTATGTAAATGCTATGTATATGATGTGGATAGTATATGATATAGATATGAGTATGAATACGAACATGATACGAATACAAATAAGAATAAGAATATGTATATTAATACGACTGTGGATACGAAATGTAAATAAGTACGGATACGAATACATATGTATGTACACAATCTCGCATTAGCAATGGAAAGTCCCTATGAAAAGCAAGTAAGTGCTTATGGCGATGATACTCATATCTCCCATCTTATGCTATTTCCTATGTTGCTTATTGTGCTTCTATAATGATATTGATCATGATTTACATACTCAGTACATTCTTCGTACTGACGTCCTTTTGTTTCTGGATGCTGCGTCATGCCCGCATGTGGCCAGGGAGACAGACTTGATCCATAGGTACATTCTCCGGGACTACATAGCAGAGCTCCATTTCATTCGGAGCCGCTGCTTTTGGTATTTATTCTTTTGAGTACAAATATATGGGCATAGCGGGGTCCTGTCCCGCCTATATGATATGACATACTCCCCTTAGAGGCTCGTAGACATGTGTATATAGTTAGATGTGTTTGGCCTTGTCGGCCTATATTTTGGATGTCATTTTGTTAGCCTCGTCGTCTTATGTACATTGCTATGGGCATTGCTATTAATGGTGATATGTATATTTGTATTGTTGCCCATTGGAAAACGTATGATTGATAGATAGAAAGTATGATTTAATAAGTGGCTCACCTAGAGGTAAATGTGAAAGTATGATTAGAGGTGCCCGGGTGGGTTAGTACCAGGTGGCCGTCGCGGCCCTCCGGTTGGGTCGTGACTCTATGCTTGAGTACTGGGTACTCAGTGAGTGTCTCGGGGACAATAAGTAATATAACAAAATAATACAATAATGATTAGTGAAAACAGTTCCAATAGAATAATCTGAAATCAAAGACAAGATCGATCCTACAACTCAAAATCATCAATAGAAAACCATCAAGACAAGTATATATCTTTTCTAATTTAGTATACCATTTATTACCATTTGAGTCTTTTCAATTCGAGACCAATATCATCAACAAGCCACTCCAAGGCGAATAGGTTCATTATCATCAAAAGCCGCTCACAGGAAACCAAGATACGAAACAAGCCACTCACAGGCTTGCAACATACAAAACAAGCCACTCACATGCAAATCAATCAATCGATACTCCGGGCTAGGAAACCACGGTGGCTAATCGACCTCTGGACTAGCACAATAAAAGATGCACCGGGCTATATGCCTTGGAGGCCAATCGTCCGCTGGACT
This sequence comes from Lycium barbarum, assembly GCF_019175385.1. Classification (NCBI taxonomy): domain Eukaryota; kingdom Viridiplantae; phylum Streptophyta; class Magnoliopsida; order Solanales; family Solanaceae; genus Lycium; species Lycium barbarum. The sequence goes on along the minus strand of NC_083342.1, from coordinate 75,774,339 downwards.
GACACAACAATAGATGCACCAGGCTCAACGCCTCGGAGGTCAATCGTCCTCTGGACTGACACAGCAATACTCGTATCGATACGTTAGGACCGTAATGGCTAGTCGTCCTCTGGACTAGCATAACTTGCCTATACAGGAATAAACACAAAAAATTACAATCATCGCATTGAAGCCGAATCTAAATCATGGCATGGAAGCCGAATCACAAGTCATATCATGATAGTCACATTAATACCTACGGATTTTGTTCATCATCCCATCATAGGGGTATATCGAGCCATTTCAGTTGTGGAAAACCAAGTTCACTTCTTTAAACAAGTTTCAAGTTCAACACAATCCATTATACAACCTTCACATGAGATAGTCAAACCTTTCAATTTTTAAGTTACATATCCCTTATGGGTTAATTCGAGTTCAAACACCAAAGCTTTATATCTAACTTTTCAATCATCATATATATATATATATATATATATATATATATATATATATATATATATATATATATATATATATATATATATATATATATATATATATATACGTATTCATGATTGTTTTTCCCTTTAAAGGATGATTGAAAAGTTAGATATAAAGCTTATATATATATATATATAGTACAAACAAGGTTTAATGTGGGCTTGTCCCTCACACACATAAACCACAACCAAAGAGTTCATAAAAACCGTTCAAAAGAGTATGTTAAAAAAGAGACATACCTCAAATCCCACTAAAATGGTTCCAACAAAATTTCCCCTGTTCAACAATCACTCTGTAATAGGTTAGTAATAACAAAGTTTAGAACATTAACCAATTCTAGGGATTTCTACCCTTATTCGAAGAACTATGGCTTTTCTACCCTTAAAACTTGTTCTTAAATCCGTATGTGAATCATTAGTGAATTCCAATGTTGTAGTATGCTCTAAACTAGTCCAAAAATCATTAATAATCCCAAAAAATCAGAAATCTTACCTTTTAGACAGAATTCCACACGCCCCCTTCTTCTCCTTTCTTGAGTTTTCAAGAATTTAAGGTTTGGGAAGATGAACTAGTGTCAATTTATTGTTAGAATGATGATGTAATAATGGTAATTGATCAAGAACTTACCTTAGATGTTTTGGAAAAGTTTTTGGGTTATTTCCTCTCAAAAGCCAGCCAAAATGAAGTGGAATAAATATAACGAAGTGGGAAACTTATAAAATTCGGATTCAGAAAAATAATGGTTTTTGATCGCGGCACCCTTGCGACAGGACTGCCGACTATTTCTCAATAAAACAGTCATAACTTTTTGGAAGTAGCTCCTCTAGATCTGGGCGACCTACCGTTGTCAAAGACGGACAACTTTCATGCAGGAAGTTTTACCAAATTCTCAACCGAATTTAATGAAACTAGCTTAGAAGTTAGACCTACCGAAATTTAGACGAGTTTGAGAACTCTTACAAACTTCACTATTTGGTTTGACTTCAAAACGACTGCTTATCACCCAAATTCATTCCGAATGGATTCATATAGCTAAAATATCATCTTAATACTTGTTTTACACATTTACACCTAGCCCAAATTTGCGGAGTGTTATATTATCCCCCCTTAGGATCATTCGTCCTTGAATAAAAGTTATGGCCTAAGAGTTTCACTAAACCTCAAGTCTTAAAAAATTTCGCTAGAGTTCCTTTGTATTGCAATCTATCTAAAAAAACACTCAGATAATACCCTAAAAATAACCATATGTTCCTCACAAGGTCTCCCCACAACTACACCAAACAAGCCGAAACATGAAATACGAAAATCACACCTTTAGTCTACACTTTCGCTAGGATTCGATAACTAGAAGGTTCAACACATACCTGAAATAGGAAATAGGTGAAGGTATTATAGCCTGAACATCATTAACGACAACTAGATGGTAACTACACCCCTTTAAGTTCAATTTTGTGAGTCTTAAGGCACGAAATAAGTCTACCTCGATGTTTAACAATATTTCTGTTCCACTCTATAATGGGTTCATCAGGAAATTCAAGCCTACTAGTTCAGATTAACAACCTAGAGTGTCATAACACTTGTAAAGTCAGTCTATCCCCATAGTCACCTCAAAGTTCGCTATTCCTATTTCCAACAAATCAGAAGTATTCTCACGATTGTAGCGTTCGCTTTTTTACGCAGGTTAAGGGATAAAAGCTACTACGAACTTGTTAGTGCTCTTTCAGACTTTGTTTTTGAAAAGAGTCGCCACCTAATTTTTAAGAAATTAGAAAAATCAGTTTTAAAGGGTTTATTCAAATACAGTGAAAAATCCTTCGTAATCCATAGTTCTAGGTAAGGGTCATGATGATCCCCTGGGGAAAGTGTTAGGTACCCCAGTATTAAGGATCTATACTATACGGTTGACTTTCAAATTCCAATGTATGAGTATTTGCATGAACTGTCTATTTAGTGCCTATCCTCGCATTCTTTAGAAAAAAACTGTCATTTTGGTTGGTTTGTCTATCATTTAGGAAAAAAGTTTGAATATATCTCCTTGATATATAGGGTATCGTATTTTTTGGATTTATAATACCCGAGTATAAGCAATCCCCCTTTTATGTATAAGTAGTATATTTTGTTTATAAATATAGTATAGGGAAAACACTTTTGATTTTCAAGTTTGTTCATGCCATACTCATATTTTGGTTCAGGTTAGTCAACTTTAGTATGTCTCAGTCTCATCCGGAACTTTGTATATTACGAAGGTTTAATTTTTACAAAGGCCGTTTTTGTACTTAAAAAGGGTGTAGTTTTGCTATATGAAACTCATTCTCTTTTGGTCTTTTATTCTCCCAGTTTTGATAAGATAAAACCCAAGTTTACTTTTGGTCTCAAATATTTACCTAATTTCTGGTTTGAAATAAGCTTGCTCCACTTCAAAAATGAATTTAGAATAGCTGAAAGTTTTTTGGGTACTTGAAAATTTACAAGTGTTGATGTGAACTCAAGTACTTAGTTGAAAAAAAGAATTTTATGAGCCCTGGTCCAAAACCCTGATTAAATCTACGAACAGAGTTTCCTCTTAAGACCGAAACTATGTAATTTTATTTTAAGGAAAATTAGGCTGGTAAATTGCTAAATTGAGTTACGAATTTTGAACTTTGAAAAACGTAAGTTTTGTAAAGATCAGGCAGCATGTTTGTCATTTTTATCTTAACTTTAAAGAAGGCCTATTTTTTACCAGCTAGTACTTGAAAACTGTTTGTAAAATCCATTTTTTATACTTAGTTTTGAAATGTCGAATTTGATCGCAGTTTTGAAAATCCATTTTGGGACCTAAAGTCATCTAAACGACATATGAACTGTTATCCTAAGACGGCTAGTTCAAATCATAAAGATTCCACAATAGTATGAGTTTGTACACATTTACAAATACATCAAATCAAGTAAATGAATAGACATGGAAATGAAAAAAAGGAATGGGGATAGACTGGGGTGTACCAAGACCCCTAATTGGCCATTTTCACCTATGGCTGGGCCTTCTGTGCGCCTCACTATTTATCTTCGCGGGCTCGATTGTCTTTATTTTGAAATAAGATTCTTATTATAGGCTGTCCTGACCCGAGCGATCATGCAAGTGCAGAGGAGGAAAGAAAGAAAAATAAAAAGGAACCCGGTTAGTTTATATTTATTGAACTTATCACGCTAATAATTAAACTAAACATGTATATATTATCAAAAATACTTATATGAATCCTGCCTTTATCCCATCCTAATCCTCAACTGGATTTTGTCGGTTAGAGACTTCAAATGGCATAGGGAATGTGTCCTTGCCCCATATTCCCGATATCGTACAAGTTCCAATGGGCTTCTGAGAACCCCAGGCATGGCTAACACCGGGAAGGCTTGGACAACCCCAAACTGCCATGGTCCATCTCAAAGAACATATCCAAAAGAGGACAAGAGAGAGTATAAAACTCTGAACTATAGAGTAATCCAAATAGGTTCATGACAGCAGTAACACTATACTGTACCCCCAAAGATGAGATTATATGCAAAATGTAACCATGAAGTGGACAGATGAGGCTTTAGTAATTAATGCAAGTATGGAAGTTGAGGTGGATAAGCTAAGTCATACAACCAGGCGGCTGACAGAGAGTGCATACAATTACCCAGGAAGTGCAGCATGAATGGGAGTCAATTGCAAAAGAGAAATTTAATGGTATGATCAATGGTATAACAAAGGGGTTAGCCAGTAAATCAAACAGAGACCACGACATGAAGACATAACACAGGGATACACCAGGTACTGCATGATGGGGGCAAACAAGACTAAACTATCATTCCTAACTAGCATGGACATACAGAGCCAAACATGTAATACTTTCAGAGAAGGCAAAATGCAAGGTACATGACAAAACTGTATGTTGCATTCAAATAAACAGGGGGTATAGGAGTAACTCCACATAGTGTCAAAAAGAACAAACACATAAAGTGGCATGCTAGGCAAGGTGCAGTTGTTCAAGTGATATGAAAGGACATCTGAAGAAGTATTGCATATTTCAGCATATAGAGTAGGGTAAGCAGGAATGAGAAGGCCTGGTCATATGATCAGGGATGGACTAATACAAATTGCAGTGGTATGCAAAAAAGTAATCAACAGTAAGGGGTCCTAGACCTACGATCATGGATAAAGTAATGAAGCAATGGGGTGTAGAGAGGGCAAGCAAATCATGATAGGGAATAGTGCAGGCAGTAGCATGTAGAGGAAACCAGTAAGTCATGAGAAATTAACATGCATGCCCAACAATTGAGATAACACAAACTGCAATATGTAGAAGATTTAGGAACTAAGCATGGATCATGGACTAGGCAAGGGCAAGTCACAGGCTGGGGACAAAGCAAGCAAAACAGATTTCATACACATGGTCATGCCAACAGACATAAAGATCAGGGTGCAGCATGCAGATAAAGACAAGTGTGTGCAAATCTAGAATGGGTAGACATGGCATAGGCAGAGGCAAGTTATAATGAGGATTCAAATGAGCAGAGTTGAAAGAATGGGGTGAAGGAGAGGCATGGAGATTAAAAAAAGGAGTCAAACAGTGCACAACAAACATAGAGTCAAGTATGCAATTGTTCCATTAAGATAACATGACAAATGAGTAAGCAAGCATGTGAAGAGAACAAGGATTTCACGTACTGGGAGCTGTACATAAGCAGATAAGCATAGTAAGACATTTAGGCATGTATTGATGTTTCACATATTAAGCAGTGTCATTATAGGCAGTTTTGAGCAAGAAATTTAACACAATAAACAGATAGGCAGGTGGCATGGATATCACTTTGAAATGCAGGTTTTGTCCAAGTTTCACATGTTTCAGAGGATACAAGAGCAGTCATGCTTTATAAAGGAAAGCCATACCAAACATGGCTTCCTAGGTCACTATCTATGCTAGCTAGAGTTGTTTTCATGGCAAATTTTGCAATAGTTCAAATTAGGCAAGTTCACATTAGTTAACAATCGAAATTGGTTAGGGTGACTCAACAATCATCTATGCTTCAGAATTAAACAGACTTGCATTGGCACTGGTCCATATCAACCAAGGCAAACATTCATGACTTAGGCCTTTACTACTGATATGAGATCCTATTAACAGCTAGTCACATTTAACAGAACAACAATAGTAGTGCAAGCTTAGAATCAGACCAGAGGTTCACATGGCATCAGTCATATCCAGATGAGGGAAACAGTAATGACAAATGAGATCAATAGCATATCATAAATCTCATGCTCTGCACTAACCATATCTAAACTTAAAGCAGACAACTATATCAGTGCGAGCTAGCAAAATTGCAAAGCTCTGGTTCAATACTCATCATGTTCAACTCAAGACAATCAATTATGACAATATGAACTAGTATGAACCTCAAACCAACCCTTTAATATTGATTAGATTCCACTTTAACAAACAGTCATAGCAATGTAAGCTAGAGGAAACTACAACTATCATCTATCATAAATCAAATTCAACTTAAACCAGGCAGCAGTGACATAGTAAACTAACCTAAGTCTCAAACTAGCCATTCAACATAAATCCTATCAACTTAAACAAACAGCCATGACCTTGTAGACCAACACAAATCTTAAACTAATCAGCTTGCAACAATCACATCAATTTAAACAAGCAGCTATGACATTGTCAACTAAAAGAGACTTCAATTAACCAAACATCAATTATAATAACACCAAATACCAGAACAAACTGTAAACTAACTAAAACAATAACTATAATGCGAACTAGCAGGAAAATTGAAAAAAATAAAAATAACAAGATAAAGATTTACCTCTCTTTTGTGCAATCAAATGCTACGAATGAACTTGAAAGCCCTTTTAGCTCCCAAATCTCACAACCTCAGCCACGAAGAACCACACAAAAACAAAATACGAAAAATTTTAGATTAGAAAAAGGTTTCAATAAAACCCCCAAAATTAAAACTAATAAGCTTTTACTCGAAGGAGATCTCAAGTTTAAAGCTTGTATTTTTTTTTCTAGATTTTTCAACCTTCCAACTTCTTCCTCCTTCTTTTGAGACAAGTATGGGGTTCTATTTATAGAACCCCAAAAAATTACACTCAACCTACAACCACCGATGTAGGATACTGAGTTTTACAACGAGTTTAAGCCTAGATTCAACAGTGGAGGGTTCAGATCAAAAGAAAACAACCATAAATGGCTAAAATTTGTTCTTTACAATTGTAAAAAGTCCAAATAAATTAGAAAACATAGATATTGTACCTTAAGAGGTTGTTGTTACACCTAAAAAAATCACGTTGATGCACAGTGAATAGACTAACGAAGGGCACGAAGCATACGATGTTTCAATAAATAAGAAATAGTATTTAATGGTTCTAATTGAGATTTCAAAGACATTCGAGGTAAGAGAAGAAATTTCGTCAAAAAAGGCGAGGCATGCGTAGTGTATCGGAAAGGATTTGCAAAATACCAAGTTAATGATGGCTTAATGATGTCTTAAAGAAGAGTCATGACGTCCCTTAGATTGTTAATGAGGTGTTAAACAAGTGTTAAGAAGGTTCCATAAGGATTGGAGATCAAACGAAACAACGGAAATTATTTCAGGAATATGGAGTTGTACAACCACTTATACGGTCCGTATAACTTTATACGGTACATATAAGGGTCTGTATAACACCCAACAGAAATGTTGTTTCTCTGATGGTGAAGTGCGGTCACTTATACGGACCCTATAATGTTGTACGGACAGTATAAGTGTCCGTGGAAGTCCCGACGGGCTGAGTTAAGTTCAAGTATAAAATGATGTTCCCACTTCATTATTTTCATTTCCCACTCTTCTCCATTTCTCTCCAAGTCTCTAGAACATTCCATATATTTCATGTTCAAGAATACAAAGGAAATCAAAGGTTCATATCATAAATTCAAGTGAATCAAGTGCAAGAAGCCCACTAGGGTTCATCCAAGGCAAGAAATCTCTTTGGAAGTGGAACTAGGGTTTTCCTCAAGTGGAGTATTGTTATCCAAAACTCATTCCTACTCAATCAAAGGTAATTTTATGATCATATATTATTTGGACCATGGAGAGGTTGGAAGACTTGGATTATGAAAGGAAATAGAAATGGGTTACAAATATGAGATTAGTGGTGTTTGTGAGTAGTAGATTAATATGAATCATGATTCTTGATAAGTTGTGATTATAATTATGTTATAAATGATATGAAGAACATGGGAGAAACATTATATAAGGATTAATGTCAGGTTATATTATGACCATGGTTATGGATGGATTGAAATGGAATTGGGAGACTTGAATAATGTATGGTTGACGAAGATTGTTTAGTATGATATTATGAATGTTGCTATAGACGTTTGGGAGTTGATATATGATATGGAGAAAGTTGTATAAACAAAGGAAATGCTGCCCAATTTTCTCTAGCTTTAGTCAAGTATACTTAAGTTATCGATTATCTAATGTTAATACGAACTCTCTTGAAGGTAGAAACGATAACATTGAAGGAGAACGTTCAAGTGATAGAGTAGCTAAAGAGCTTCCATGATCTTCCTATATTCCGGAAACTATGAGCCTATGTTATAAAGAGCTTCTCTTGAGATAAAGTTAAGAGACATGTGATGAATATGATAATGATGATGATGAGTCCGAGTCTAGAGATCCTAAGGCTCATGATATGATATTGTTACAAGCTAATGATCCTTATATGATTCTTTGACGTTATTTATTGCTGCTAGACCCACCTTATGATACTAGTCCCTTTTCTTCCTAAGGCATGACCCCCGTATTGTATCTCCTATGTATTCCATGATTATTAAGAGTTTTCCTATGAGGCAGAGACGAGATATGCTCTATGATAATGATGATGATTCCATAGTGGTCAAACAATATATGACACTTACAACGCTCCCAAACCCAGCAACACTAGGGACCCACAACTTCCATGACTCTTGCGATATAAATAATAGTGCTCTTTATAATGGTAATTCCTATGTTGTGACCCCACACTTGTTTTCCATATTGTCCTTACTCCTAAAATGTTAGGCTTCCATGATTCTTAAGGCCACCATGACGATGTTGAGGAATGTTCTTCATAACAACGACTAGGATGGTAATTCCCCTCCCAGTGATACCCAAGGACTAAAGTTCCACATGTCCTCATAGGATGATTGAGCTTACCGTGTGAGTCTCCGTCACATTCATGATAGTTGTCCTTGTCTTATGTTATCGTTTCCTTTAAAAGTGATACATGACAGTAATGACGACCATGATAGCGAAAATGATTGTGCTTTCCAGGGAATATGGAAGCATAATTCCCTTATTATGAATTCAGTTAAAATGTCTGAAATGTCCTACTCCTAAGAAAAGCTAGAATTTGCGATTTCTAAGACTGTTAAGATGATATTGATAAGAGATTTCTGTAGTGATGGCAATGATGATAATGAGATATACCGAGCCTTTTTTATTGCTGGGTTCGGATGAAATGTATGTGAATTTGTCAAGACACTATGTGGCTTAATACGGATACTGTCGAGCCACTACGTGGCCGAATACGGATACTATCGAGCCACTACGTGGCCGAATACGGATACTATCGAGCCACTATATGGCCGAATACGGATATTGTCGAGCCACTATATGGCCGAACACGGATAATGTTTAATGTGTATGAGCAGATACGGTTCTATGATATGTATATGTATGTGCATTCCATGATTTTTGAGAAAAGGTAAGGTAACCATGACGAAAATCTCAAAAGGTATTTGGTCTTTTATTTTATGTTGTCCTTCACATTTTACTTATGTTACTACTCATGCCTTACATACTCAGTACATATTTCGTACTGACGTTCTTTTTCTTTTGGACGCTGTGTTCATGCCCACAGGTAGATAGAGAGGTGGCCCAGATTCCTAGGAGCTACTCAGCAGGCTTAAAGAAGCACTCCATTACTTCAAAGGTGCCATGTTGATTTATTATTTTGTGCATATATTTGGGCACGACGGGGTCTTGTCCCATCTTTATGTTTAGTACTCTAGTAGAGGCTCGTAGATACATACGTGTGGGTAGTAGATGTGCCATGATGACTATGTTATACTTTTGTATATCCGTTTTGTAGCCGTGAGGGCTTGTGTATATAGATATGTGTTGCTTTGGAGATCATATATGTTCAGGTTGAGTATGAGGATTAGCCTAATGTCACACCCCAACCTTACTAGGGTGTGATGTGCACCCGACCCTTACTTAGAGCTGAGCGAACCCTCCGACTCTTAATACACACATAACATCATTGGACCTTTAAATCAAATAAACATGAAATACATAATGAGGCTTTCAGAAATATTCTTTTTCTTTGTTCTCAAATCAAACAGAATCCGTAAGTATACGGACTTTATCACATAATACAGAATGACACATCGGCTGATAGAGCCGCTTACAACACTGACATTCTATACCCACGACTCTGTCTGCAAAGTCTCTAACATTAATCAGATATCATAGCACATATACTCTGACTCGGCAGCACTCCAGGAACAAGTGGAACCTGCCAACTCCGCTGAAACATCTTCTATAATAGCTTCAACACATCTGGGTGTACCAGCGCGGCATGAAACGCAGCCCCCAAAGAAAGGGGGTCAGTATGGAAAATGTACTGAGCATGTAAGGCAAGAATTACAGTAAAAGAGAATCATAGCTGAAACAGAGATTTACCAGAATCAAGTATGAACTTTTAAAACATCAAAGCATTTGCCTTTTCAAATGAAGTTCACATGTGTCATCATAAATCATAAATGAAAATCATGTATACCATCATCGTATATCATATAACGTGCCCCGGCCCTCCATTGAGGGACGCGGTGAATGGAATCATGTATGTCATCATTATACATCATATATGCATATAACGTGCCCCGACCCTCCATTGAGGGACGCGGTGAATGGAATCATGCATGTCATCATTATATATCATATATGCATATAGCGTGCCCCGACCCTCCGTTGAGGGACGCGGTGAATGAAATCATGCATGTCATCATTATATATCATATATGCATATAGCGTGCCCTGGCCCTCCATTGAGGGACGCGGTGAATGAAATCTTGTATGCCAATGTCATGTATCACATATGCATGTAACGTGCCCCGGCCGTTCTTTGCGGGACGCGGTGAATAGAGTCATCATATGCCATCCTGGCCACCACCCAGTCATCATACCATAATGTCATCATATCATATATAACATGCCCCGGCCCGCAAATGAGAGGGACGCGGTGAACAATGCAGAGAAGTATGCACGAGAACATACCCTGGCCCGGGACGCAGTGAAGTACATACTGAGACTTGCTCGAACAGAGTAGTGCGAAACCATATGAACATAAATCAAGACTCGATAGATACGTACACTTACCGACATCTGATGGCTCAGAAATAAGTTTCGGGTCAATCCGACTTAGTATAAGAAAGTTATGAGCGTTTGAAGTACAGAACCTTCTACGAACGTTTCAGAAGCCTTTTCGGAAAATCAAAGCAACAATCATATCAAGTACCTTTCAGGTATCGTTACGGATCAAATCAAATAGAGCTTTTGAAACCATATGTACGTATCAAAATATATCAAAGACTCAATGGAATAATCAAACGTGCTATCATTTGAAAATCAAAACTTTAGTCATATCAATTATCTTTCGAATGCCATTCGGAAACATATCAGACAGAACTTCGGATATCATAGATACGCATCGAAACCATATGAAATAGCTTATGGAATTCTTTTGAAAACATATCAAAAGTGCATAAGAATCATAAACAGACTCGGAGTCCAAGAATAGAGTAACCCCGAGGTACATATCATACCTTACTTGGCTCTAAGACATGCCAAAAGAAAGAAAGGGTAAGCCTTACATACCTGCTCCACGTCCTATTAGCTACGCTTATTTATCCAAGCTTGCTAGTCTACATACAAAAGAATTCACATAATCATTAGATTCATTGTCATTCACTTGCCTTAGCTTCTCAAATAATTTCACTTATAATCTGCCGAAATTTCGGCAGCATTTCCCCTGTAAATACACCATCCTCGAGAATCTAACTCGGCCAATTTATCAACAACAAATCCAAGAATACAACTCGGCCAATTTATCAACAATAATCCGAGAATTCCACTCGGCCACATTAATAACAATAATCCGACATCTTCCAAACTTAGCAAGGACAATAACCACATTGTTTTCTTCCAATTCACGAACTACACCAACAATCTACATATTAACAACTTTGTCAATCAATTCAAATTACATTCTAACGTTAGTAATTTCTTTTACTTAATTCGACAACACTTTTCTTATGTTCAATTCAATCACAACAACCAATTTACAACCTTCCAAACTCAATAAAATCAACACATTTCTCCCTTCCAAATTCATGCATTATACCCATAACTACACATTGACAACATTATTCCTACAAGTATAAGATTTCATGCTAGTGTCACATTAGCTCCTTCAATAATCCCACAATGATCACAACTTCATTTCAAACCATCAAATCTTCATTTTACATCATGGAATCCACAACACAACAATCAAACTACTAAAAAAATCAATTCATCACGTCCACAACATGCTCTACATTCGGCCATGACCCCTATATCCATGTTCCATGAATTTTATCCATTTCTACCTTCTACAATACTCACAAATCATCCATAAAACATGTAAGAGAAGGTTGAGCACATACCTTTTTCCCTTTATCCCTTCACTCGGCTAGGGGTATATATTGCACAAATGAATGATTTAATTGCTCCAACAACTCCTTCATGTTAATAAGGACCTTCTAATTTCTTGGAACACTAGGAGAAAATAATTTTTCTTGATAAATTTCCATGGCACCAAATTCCTTGCCATGGCCGAATACCACTATATTTCTCTTTCTTGATGTTTCTTGAACTTGTGAAGAAGATTATGTCTTATTATGTGAGAAATTGTCCAATATATATATTTATCTTGATCAAATAGGATGTGGACACATGCCCCCCTTCTCTTTTTTCTTGAAACTTCTTAAAATAAAGAATAATTATGTCCTTAATTTGTCATCTTTTACTACATATATTATTGGTTCATATGGGCCAAGGCCCATAGCTACCTTGGCCTATTTCATGAATTTTCTTGAACATTTTGGGAAATTCCCATTTTGCCCCTAGCCTTCCACAATATTACCATAAGCCATTTTGCGAATTTCCCTTTTTGCCCTTAGCCTTTCTCAATATTTCCATAATAACAACATTCATAAATAATATTCATAACAACTTGTACATTAAAATAAATTTTTGAAAATGGTCTTGCCCCCAACTTATCACGCCTATCTCGAATTATCCGATCGTACAAAATACGGGCTATAACACCTAATGAGTGGTGCTCGGTAGTTAGCTCCGAGTACCTATCATGGCCCCCTAGTCGGGTTGTGACAGTTGTTTGGATGGAGTTTTGGAGAGAAAACTTGAAAAAAAGAACGAAGCAATAAATGCATCGTCCTCTTCCCTGCTATTACCATGTCTCACATGCCTACGCCACCTTAAAACTAGTAACGGGATAGCAGGAGAGAGGGAGGGGGGGGGGTAAGGCGGTGAAGAGGCGGCTGGGGTTTTCACCCTAGCCCCTTGTTAAATTGCAAATGAAAACCCTTCTTTGTTCTTTTGTTTAACTGAGGGAGTATTAAAACGTTGTTAGGCCAGGGGCTGGACCTGGTCCTCTTCTTTTTTCAAAAATAAAAATAAATCAAAAGTTGTTTTTTGTATATCATGTAGGTATATATGCATATTTCATGTGTATATACACTTGTGGGGGCAAAACGGGCATTTTAGTAAAATAGGTTAGTATTTAAAATAACTTAGTTATAACAAAATTTGATTAAAATGTGGTCAAACAAAGGTGTAAAAAACTGCGACTTTAAAGCTTGTCTTACTGCAAATATGGCCTTCAATTGACCCTGAATTAAATGAGGGTTGCAATTGTAGCCTGTAATTGTAATTAACTGTCACGCCCCAAATCTGGAGTGGCATGACCGACACTCGATGCCAAACTACACCCGAGCGAACCACTCTAAATCTGAAACTTAGGAGAGTAACCCTCCAACCTAAATCAGTAAGGCCTACCTGCACACAAACAACACCAACAAGCTGGCGAGGTCGCAATTTAGATATATATATAAATAACGACTATCTCGTCTGAACTGGGCATACACACCCATAATATATATACATAACTGAGCAAGCCGACGAGGCTGCTATGATCATACAAAACCAACAGTGTCCTAACATACATATACAAGACGACAAGGCTATCACACGGACACACTATATACATACAAGACCTATCTACAAGCCTCTAGGAAACGTGTGACTGTACCATACATTCAGAAATCAAAAGGAGAGACTCCAAGGACCTGGAAAATCCGAGCAAAAAGGGAGCTCACCAATCAGCTGATATCTGATATTGCCTACTCGGGACGTCTATCAGTCTGTCGATTAGTACCTGCAGGCATGAATGCAGCGCCCCCAGACAAAGGGACATCTGTTACACCTTGGGGGAAATTCATGTTATTCACATGATGAGTGGACTAACGTGAGTCTAGGGTGTACATGAAGTCCCTACAGGTAGGAAAGGATACATAATAATTCTAATTAATATTCTAAAGATATTAGAGGCAAAAGAAGAAAGCTCGTCGGAGAAAGTTAAGGTAGAGTCATATTGGGAGAACTTCATATCATTTGAGTTAAGAATTGCTTAGCACCATTTTGAGGAAGAGATATAAAGCCCTTTATATGTTTAATGAAGTTTTATATAAGTGCCAAGAGGGTTCCATAAGGATTTGAGATTTAACGAATCGACGAGAACAATTTCGGAGAAATTGAGTTATACGATCACTCATACGGTCGGTATAACTTATACGGTCCGTATAAGGGTTTGTATAACCTATCCAGAGAAGGGTCAGTCCCTGGTGGTATTATATGGTCAGTTATACGGGCCATATATGTTATACAGATCGTATAAGTGTCCGTATAACCACGTCGGGCAGCTTTATTTTCTTGTTATAAATAATTGACCCAAGTTCTTATTTCTCATTTCCCATCTTTTCCACACCTCTTGAGAGCTCTAGAAAGTTCGTCACACCATATTAACATAAACTCAAGTGAAATCAAAGATTAAATACCAAGAATCAAGAGGATCAAGTGAAGAAAGGCTCACTAGAGTTGATAGGAGTCAAGAATTTTATTGGTATTGAAGTTGGGGTTTCTCTCAAGTGAAGTATATATTCATCCAAAGTTCATCCTTACATGATCAAAGCTGAGTTTTACATCTATTTCATGTTATTAAGAGTATTTGGTTGTTAATCAACTTGAATGAAGGGAGGAAGAAGAATATGAAACTCAAACATGGATTTAATGATATTCATGAATAGTAATTTGACTTGAGTCATAGTTCTTGGTATGCCATGAGTATAATTTTGTTGTGGATGATACTAATGACATTGAGGAAGTATTATGTGAAAATGAATATGGTATTTTGTTGTAGCTATGGTTATGAATGACTTTGAAAAGGAGTTTTAGGTATTGAACAATGTTTAACTTGAGGAAGTCTATTGACAATGGTACTGTGGGTATTGCTATTGATATTTGGGAGTTGTTTATTATATGGAGAAAGTTGTCGAAACAAAGGACATGCTGCCCAATTTCCGTTATCTCTTAGTTGCTTTAGTTCAAACTTAAGTATGTTTCCAACGGCCTAACCTTGGTACGAATTCTCTTGAATGTAGAATTGTGAGCTTGGAAGGAGAACGTTTAGTCGTTAAGGAGACGCAAAGGTATGTAAGGCTAGTCCCTTTATTTCAAAGGCATGACTCCTATATTAAGATTTCATCTCTATATATTTCATGACCTTCTTACATCCCAAAGGTTGAAAGTTAAAGATTCTTAAGAGCTTCTTATGAGATAGAGATAAGATGTGTTTTATGATAATGATGGGGATGACGATGAATCTATTTCTAGAGATTATAAAGCTTATGAATTGATGCTATTATGAGACTAATGACCGTATTTCCTTGATGTTGTTCATTGTTGATGATCTCACCTCATGATACTAATTCCTTCAAGGTGAGACACAGCGATAATGTTTGTTCCATAATATAATCGGAGGTTACCGACCTTACGCCACTCCGATGGAGTTATAGCTTTTACTTGAGCTCTCATATATGTTTTATGTTATGTATATATGAGATTACACCATGCCTACTTGGCAGGGTAGACACCACTACGATGGGTGTAGTGGACAGCTTTGATGATAATTACACCGTGCCTAGTTGGCCGGGCAGACACCACTAGTGGGCGGCATGAGATGGTTACGTTGGATGCGGGAGGCCCAGACGCGGGCTAATGATGAACACACCGTACCTATATGGTCGGGTAGTTTATACATGTATATATGATATGATGATGTTTTAAATATAAAAGTCAGCATGCATGACTCCGCCTTACGAGGCGATCAGTTACAGGTTATCTCTTCATTTTATGCTCTCTTATTTCTTGATTATGCTGTTATATATGCCTTACGTATTCAGTACATTGTTTGTACTGACGTCCTTTCTTTTATGGACGCTGCGTTCATGCCTGCAGGTAGACAAGGGGACAGCACAGACACCTAGGAGCTTTATCAGCAGCTATACAGGAGCACTCCACTATTCCGGAGTTGCAGTTTATTGTTATATTCTTTTATGTATATATTTGTGGCATGGCGAGGTCCTGTCCCGTCCTTATGATTTCATTACTCCAGCTAGAGGATCGTAGACATATGTGGGTAGTAGATGTCTTATGATCTCTTTAGTGTATAACTTGTATATCGTGTTGTAGCCTCGTGGGCTTATACATTTGTATATATATGTTTTTAGGAGTAACTGCAGACTGTCCCATATTAAGAGTTGCTTTGAGAATTGTATTTACTCAGGATGAGGCAGATGATACAAGGAAAGGTGGTGCTCGGTAGGCTAGCTCCGGGTACCCGTCATGGCCCTCTAGTTGGGTCGTGACAACGTCAGTACGAATAATGTACCGAATATGCAAGGCAAGGTAACAACTGAAAGAAAATAACAAGCTATACTCTGGATATTTCAAGAAAACATCAGGAGGTACTCTACCTAGGTTGCCTTTCATCTGAGGCAAGATAAAATACTTTATAGTCATAACTCCATGACCCGAGGGTCAAGCATAGATAACTCCATGACCCGTAGGTCAGGTAATAACTCCATGACTCATAGGCCAGGTATAGTCAACTCCATGACCCGTAGGTCAGGTAATAACTTCATGGCTCATAGGCCAGGTATAATCAACTCCATGACCCGTAGGTCAGGTAATATAAAAATGCCTCACTGACCAAGTGGCCAAGCTAAAGAAACACACACACACACACACACACACATATATATATATATATATATATATATATATATATATATATATATATATCATGGAATATATCATGCGTATGCTGAAAAACACTGATACTGTAACATGCCTTATCTGTCTTTCTGTAACTCAAGGACATTGGGGGGGGGGGGGGATGTGGCCCCTCAGAAAGAATAACATAACACTCGAAAGCTAGACAATAATATGACAAGGTCTACTTTTACAAATCTCGAGTCATAAGGTTTATCACGCTCTTACCATATATGAAAACATGCCAAGAAAAGAAGGAACAACCTTAACATACCTGTTTGATCTCCTACTACTTAACGCTTATCCTCCCAAGCTCGTCAATCTACACTCAAGAAAATTCATACTACAGTTAGGCTTATTGGCATATGCCTATCGCAAGTCTTTAAATTAGACTTCTTTGGAATCTGCCGAAATTCGGGCAACATCTACCCTGTTTATATCCCTAGCCCGAAATCACAATCCAACAACCAACAACAACAACAACAATACCAACATCAACAACGTTGTCAACACCAATATGCTCCATAAAGCATCCCTCACGATGCTCTCCAAATTTCTCAATTAACCAACTTGTTATACAACTATTTAATAACCTTATCTCCGTAAATAAACTTAAATCAATATCAATAAAGGGAGATTCATACCTTACCTCTGCTAGAACTGTAATATCTTCACTTTCCACCTTTATTTCAAACCAAGACTCGTCGCAATACGATTTTATAATCGCAACTATACGCTGTCTGGACCAGAATCAGGGGATTATACTTGATTCGGGCTAAAATTTGAGGTGTTAGGGTTGGGGGAAATTTCCAGAATATCTGGGGAAGTTGGAAGGGTGTTTGGATGACAAATGAGGGGGTTAGCCCCCTTTTATAAAGTTCTAGAGTCGGGTTGCACCGACCTAGGATTTACTCAACGCGTTCGCGCCACTCCCAGTTGGGCGTTTGCGTAGGGTTATTTCCTGCCCTGGCAGTCTGTCGTAAAATCCTCTTAACATTTGATTTCGATGTCAGATTGATGCGCGGTTAGTTATGTTGGAAACTAGACTTCCTGAACTTCAATTTAGGCTTTTACTTTACCTCAAAACTCTTCATATACTGAAAGATATTCTTTCCGCAAGTTGGACAAAAATTTCGCCCCGTCTTTTCTCCAAAGTTCCAACAAACTTAATTTCCTTAATCCACTTGTCCTCCAATCCTTTCGTAGCTTATTACATGAATTTTAATGCTCATAATCATAAAGTAGGCGCATATAATCTCATATATCCTAGAAGGTACTCCAGTATCCACAATTACACAGCTAATACCTAACGAATCTTAACGTACCAAACTATGAGGTGTAACATTCCTCCCCCCTTAGAAACATTCGTCCTCGAATGTTAAACTCCTAGGAATTCTATGAAAATTTTGCCAGAGTTTCCCCTGTAATTGTATCACTACCATCCTGTCATGACAACCCAAAATATACAGTGCCTCAAAGGGCTACAACAACAACGACCATAATGTCCCCACACGACCAAGGAACTATATGAAGAAAAGCGTTACACAGCTGAAGACAATGACGTCTCTATCTGAAATTCTCCTGGGAGTGGAAACAAATGGGGGTAACTGGACTTCATATCTTCCTCGCCTCCCAAGTCATTTCTTCCCTATTTGTTTCTCCAAAGAACTTTCACTGAGGCTATATCTTTAGTTCTTAACATCCGAACTTGTCTATCCAGGATTGCAATGGGAACCTCTGCATATGATAGTTGCTCGGTAACTTAAACATCATCAATGGGCACAACTCTCGAAGGATCTCCAACACACTTACGGAGCATCGATACATGGAATACTGGATGTACGGACTCTAAGTTGGAAGGTAGATCCAACTCATAAGCTACCCTGCCAACTCATAAGGCCTAACATATCGAGGGCTAAGCTTATCCTTCTTACCAAATATCATAACGCCTTTCATTGGCGACACCTTTAGGAACACCCAATCATTAACTTGGAACTCCAAGTCTCGTCGGCAATTATCCGCGTAAGACTTCTGTCGACTTTGGGCCGTTAATAATCGATCCTGAATAAGCTTAACATTATCCACCGCTTGCTGAATTAAGTATGGCCTAACTAATTTTGTCTCTCCCACTTCAAACCATCCAATTGGTGATCTACACTTTCATCCATATAAAGCTTCATACGGGGCCATCTGAATACTGGAATGGTAACTATTGTTGTACGCAAACTCAATAAAGGGAAAGTGATCATCCCAATTACCCCCAAAATCTAGCACACATGCCCTCAACATATCTTCAAGGTTTTGAATGGTACGCTCAGCCTGTCCGTCTGTCTAGGGGTGAAATGCTGTGCTAAGATTCACCTGAGTCCCCAAACCCTCCTGAAATGATCTCCACAAGTTAGCTGCAAACTGCGTGCTCCCGTTAGAGATAATGGGTACAGGAACACCATGAAGTCGGACTATCTCCTTAATATAAAGCTTCGCATGATCCTCGGTAGAGTAAGTAGTCCTGACAGGTAGAAAATGCGCTGATTTGGTCAATCTATCAACAATTACCCATATAGAATTAAACCTACGTTGAGATCGGGGTAAGCCTGAGATGAAATCCATATTAACTACTTCCCTTTTCAAAGTCGGGATCTCCATAGCCTGTAATAATTCACCGGGCTTCTGATGTTCAATCTTCACCTGTTCACAATTAGGACACTGGGCAACGAACTCCGCGATATCCTTCTTCATTCACTCCCACACATAAACATCTTTGATATCGCGGTACATCTTTGTTGACCCTGGATGGATAGAATAGCGGGAGCAATGAGCCTCCTCCATAACCTTCTGACGTAACCCCGCAACATCGAGGACACACAACCTGCCTCGATATCGGAGGATTCTATCTGCCATAATTTTGAATGATGATTTCTTCTTTGGTGGAGTTGTATCTTTGTAATGGGTCAATGAAGGGTCTTCATACTAATGCCTTTTCACCTCGGCCAGTAAGGATAATGTGGTTGTAGTCTTAATAGTGACTCATGCATCTACTGAATCTATTACTCTGACCCCAAGTTGGCTAATTGAAGAGGCTCATAAGCTAGCTCCCTTTTTCCAGCCCGCAGGTATGTTAGACTACCTATACATTTGCGGCTGAGGGAATCTGCCACCACATTCGCCTTTCCTGGGTGATACAAAATATCAGTATCGTAGTCCTTTAGCAGCTCTAACCACCGCCTCTGCAGCAAGTTTAGCTCCTTCTGTTGGAAGATGTATTGAAGACTCTTATGATCTGTACAGATGTCAACGTGAACGCCATATAAGTAATGTTTCCAGATTTTAAGTGCATGAATCACGATCGCTAACTCTAGGTCGTGAGTTGGATAGTTCTTCTCGTGCTTCCTGATCTGTCTAGAAGCGTAAGCAATCACCTTTTCGTGCTGCATCAATACACAACCCAATCCGACCCTCGAAGAGTCACAATAGACAGCATATCCCTCAGATCCCTCTTGAAGTGCTAAAACTGGTGCCGAAGTCAACCTATCCTTCAATTCTTGAAAACTCCGTTCGTAAGCATCTGTCTATTGGAACTTGGCTGCCTTCTGATTCAAATTCGTCAACAAGGCAGAAAGAGAAGAGACGCCCTCTACAAATCTTCTTTAATACCCTGCTAAACCCAGAAAACTACGAACCTCCGTCGGCGTCGTAGGTCGAGGCCAAGTCTTCACAGCCTCTATCTTCTGAGTATCCTCTTTGATGCCCTCGTCTGAAAGAATATGGCCTAGGAAAGCCATAGAGCTTAGCCAGAATTCGCATTTGGAGAATTTCACATACAGCTTCTACTCCTGAAGGACTCTGAGTACCGCACGCAGATGATCTGTATGCTCAGTATCCGATCAGGAATAAACCAGAATGTCATCTATAAACATAATCACGAACAGGTCTAGGAAGGGTCTAAACACATGGTTCATTGGGTCCATGAATACAGCTGGAGCATTAGTCAACCTGAAAGATATAACAAGGAACTCGAAATGGCCATATCTAGTCCTAAATGGTGTTTTCGGAATGTCCTTCCCTCTGATTCTGACCTGGTGATAACCTGATCTCAAGTCTATCTTCGAGAAATATCGAGCACCCTGCAATTGATCAAAAAATCATCTATCCTCGGGAGTGGATATTTGTTCTTGATCGTCACTTTATTCAACTGCCATTAGTTGATACACATCAGTAACGAACCATCCTTCTTTCTTACGAACAATATTGGGGCTCCCCACAGTGATGTACTAGGTTTGATAAAGCCCTTTTCCAATTGATCCTTCAATTGTTCCTTCAACTCCTTCAACTCGGCAGGGGCCATCCTATAAGGAGGGATGGATATCGGCTGAGTACCCGATAGTACATCTATAGCGAAGTCATTTTCTCGCTCTGGCGGAAGACTTGGAAGCTCGTCTAGGAACACATCTGGGAACTCATTAACTACAGGAATGGACTGAAGAGTTGGCAGTTTTGCTTCTGTATCCTAGACTCGAACTATATGATAGATACAACCCTTTGAAATCATCTTCTTCGCCTTAAGATAGGAAATAAACCTATCCTTCGGCGAAGCCGCATTGCCCTTCCATTCCAAAACTGGTTCCCCTAGGAAATGGAACGTGACAGTCTTTGTCCAACACCCAATATTAGCATAAACAGATGCCAACCAATGCATGCCTATAATAACATCAAAGTCTACCATCTGCAACTCTATAAGGTCTGCTAAAGTCTGACGATTACCAACTACTATAGAACAACCTTGATAGATTTTGCTAGCTATAACCGGCTTACCAACTGGTGTAGACATATAAAATGGTTCACTTAACAATTTTGGTATTATGCTAAACTTCCCCGCAATGAACAGGGTAACATATGATAAATTGGATCCCGGGTCTAGCAATGCATAAACGCTATGAGAACAAACTGTCAAGGTACCTGTCAGAACATCTAGTGATGCCTCCTGATCCTAACGTCCTGCTAAGGCATAGAGGCGGTTCTGAGTGCCACCTGAACTAGAAGCCCCGCCTCTGCCCCTGCCTCGGCCAGGTAATGTCTAAGGTCTGCGCCCTGAAAAATGCACTGATGCAGATGATCCTGCTACAGAATCTGTCGGTTAAGCCATACCACCCGGCCCCCTCTGCGGATAGTCTCGCACAAAGTGATTCGAGCTACCACAACTAAAGCAAGCATTCGACCCAAACTGACAACGTCCGCGATACGCTCTACCACAATTACCACATATATGTGGCGCTGTCTGCTCCATCCTTAACTCTTCTGTTGCTGCGACCCTGACATACGGGAGCTCTCACCTGGTCCAAATGGAATATAATACCCTGATTTGTATCACTGAGTCTTAGCTGATGGTGGCCTAAATGGCCTACCCTGGTGCTGGGGTCTAAAACTCACCCTACTCTCACCCTGCTGACCAGTAGTCCTAGCCCTCTTCTGATGTACCATGTCCATGCTCTCAGCCGCCCACTGCTGAATTCTATGATCCTCGCAGTTCTATACGAATTCCTGGATACAAGCAAGGTCCATATTATCATTCACTGCCACAGTGGTACAAGCCTCAACATAGTTGGGGTGCAAACCCGGTATGACCCTGTGAATCCTGGCTCTCGATGAGTCAAAAAAGGACGGAGCATACGTGGCCAAGGAATCAAATCGGAGGCAATAATCTCGGACACTGGAACTACCTTGCTGCACCGTCAAGAACTGATCTAACCTCACCTCTCGTACCTCCAATGGTAAATAATGATCGAGAAAGGCCTCTGAAAACTCAAACCAATGCGCCGGAGGTGCCTTAGGACCTCTGGCATGCTCCCACTGCTCATACCATAAGACCGTTATATCACAAGCCTGAAAGCCGCTAACTCTGTTGTCTCGGTCTCGGTAGCATGCATGACCCTGAATATATGCTCAAACTTATCAACAAAGTTCTGCGAATCCTCATTCCACTTAAACCCTGAGTGCTCTGGAGGATCAAGTGTTAAAAACCCATGAACCCTCAAACTTTGGGACCCATCAGCGGTCACTACTCCATCAGGTGCTCTCGGCTGTCTCTATGTAGTCACAATTTGGGTTAACAAGTGCACCGCTCTCCTGAGATCCTGGTCTGTCTGTGCGGGAGGGGGTACTGGAGGTACTATCTCCCTCGGGAGCTCCTTGAGTGGTGGAGTCATCGATGATGGCTGAAATAGGGTCTCACCCTGGCCCTTAGGCCAGGCATTAACAGCCGGGTGTGCCCTACTGCTCCCCTCACCAGCTGCCGTTTCACCTCTCCAGTTAGCTACAGTCTTCCTAGTACCGGCATAGCTGTGCACAAATACAGAAGAGTAAGTTTAACTCAAATCTCCTATGACTTGGCTCTACAACACGATTTAGATCTGAAAGAAACGTAACCAATTCCTAGATGCCTTGTAGCTTCCTATTTATATGATGTGGTGCACAACACATCTATAAACAAGACCCTACTAGATATGACTTGTAGACTCCCTAGGACAGACCTGCTCTGATACCAAGTTTGTCACGCCCAAAATCCGGAGTGGTATGACCAGCACCTGATGCCAAACTACGCCCGAGCGAACCACTCTAAATCTGAAACTTAGGGGAGTAAACCCCCGACCTAAATCGGTAAAGCATACCCGCACATAAACAACACCGACAAGCCGGCGAGGCCGCAATGTGGATATATATATAAATAACGACTATCTCGTCTGAACTGGGAATACACACCTATAACATATATACACAATTGAGCAAGCCGATTGGGCTGCTATGATCGTACAAAACCAACAGTGTCCCAACATACATATACAAGCCGACAAGGCTATCACACGAACACACTATATATATACAGGACTCATCTACAAGCCTCTAGGAAACGTGTGACTATACCATACATTCAAAAATCAAAAGGAGAGACTCCAAGGACCTGGCAACTCTGAGCAAAAAGGGAGCTCACCAATCAACTGATATCCAATTCTGCCTACTCGGGAGGTCTATAAGTCTGTCGATCAGTACCTGCAAGCATGAATGTAGCGCCCCCATAAAAAAGGACGTTGGTACGATTAATGTACCGAATATGCAAGGCAAGGTAACAGCTGAAAGGAAATAACAAGATATACTCTGGATATTTCAAGAAAGCATCCGGAGGTACTCTACCTAGGTTGCCTTTCATCTGAGGCAAGATAACATACTCTGTAGTCATAACTCCGTGACTTGAGGGTTAGTCATAGATAACTCAATGACTCGTAGGTCAGGTAATAACTCCATGACTCATAGGCCAGGTATAATCAACTCCATGACCCGTAGGTCAGGTAATAACTCCATGGCTCATAGGCCAGGTATAATCAACTCAATGAACCGTAGGTCAGGTAATAACTCCATGGCTCATAGGCCAAGTATAATCAACTCAATGACCTATAGGTCAGGTAATAACTCTATGGCTCATAGGCCAGGTATAATCAACTCCATGACCCATAGGTCAGGTAATAACTCCATGGCTCATAGGCTAGGTATAATCAACTCCATGACCCGTAGGTCAGGTAATATATATATATATATATATATATATATATATATATGCGTATGCTGAAAAACACTGATGCTGTAACATGCCTCTTCTGTCTCTCTATAACTCAAGGACATGGGGAGGGGGGATATGGCCCCTCAGAAAGAATAACATAACACTCAAAAGCTAGACAACAATATGACAAGTTCTACTTTGACAAATCTCGAGTCATAAGGTTTATCACGCTCTTACCATATATGGAAACATGCCAAGAAAAGAAGGAACAACCTTAACATACCTGTTTGATCTCCTACTACTTAACGCTTATCCTCCCAAGCTCGTCAATCTACACTCAAGAAAATTCATACTACAGTTAGGCTTATTGACATATGCCTATCTTAAGTCTTTAAATTAGACTGCTTTAGAATCTACCAAAATTCGGGAAGCATCTACCCTGTTTATATCCCTTGCCCGAAATCACAATCCAACAACCAACAACAACAACAACAATACCAACATCAACAACAACGTTTTCAACACCAATATGCTCCATAAAGCATCCCTCACGATGCTCTCCAAATTTCTCAATTAACCAACTTGTTATACGACTATTTAATAACCTTATCTCTGTAAATAAACTTAAATCAATATCAATAAAGGGATATTCATACCTTACCTCTGCTAGCACTGTAGTATCTTCACTTTCCACCTTGAATTCAAACCAAGACTCGTCGTAATACGATTTTATAATCGCAACTATACGCTATCTGGACCAGAATCTGGGGATTATACTTGATTCGGGCTAAAATTTGATGTTTGAAGGTTTAGGGAAATTTCCAGAATATTTGGGGGAGTTGGAGGGGTGTTTGGATGACAAATGAAGGGGTTAGCCCCCTTTTATAAAGTTCTGGAGTCGGGTTGCACCGACTTAGGATTTACTCAGCGCGAATGCTGCCTGCTCCTCTGCGCGTTCGCGCCACTCCCAGGCGCGTTCGCGTAGGGTTATTCCTTGCCCTGGCAGTCTGTCTTAAAATGCTCATAACGTTTGATTCTGATATCGGATTGATGCGCGGTTTGTTGTGTTGAAAACTAAACTTCCTGGCTTTAATTTAGGCTTTTACTTTACCTCAAAACTCTTCATATACTAAAAGATATTGTTTCTCCAAGTTGGACCAAAATTGTCCCCCGTCTTTTCTCCAAAGTTCTAACAAACTTAATTTCCTTAATCCACTTGTCCTCCAATCCTCCCCTGGCTTATTACATGAATTTTAACCCTCATAATAATAAAGTAGGCGTATATAATCTCATATATCCTAGAAGGTACTCCAGTATCCACAATTACATAGCTAACACCTAACGAATCTTAACGTACCAAACTACGAGGTGTAACATTAACCGCAGAGACACCCTCGCAATTAAACATTGCAAATGTAGCCTCATTTTGGTATTAATTTTAACTAATTAAGACTGATTTGCATTAATGACCTTAATTAATTTGTCCATGGTTTGGACATTTCAATTAAAGCCATTAGGATTTTCAAAATTCACAAAATTGACCCCAGTTATATTAAACCATGACTTTGTTAATTATGAGGCGGTCATTTATGCAACACACAACAATTAAAATAAATTTGCCAATTTAACATAATTATGCAAACATAAAAAATTCAAAGCTTGATGGGAAAAAAATAGTAAATTCACTTAATTACTTAAATTCCTTGGATAAAGAAAAGATAAATCACATTCTTATTTGATTTTCTTGATTTGATTAATTAAATGAACAATTGTTTAAAATTGTTCTGCTGCTGATTAATTATAAAAGTATTTCATAAATGCTGTAAAAATGCTGGTAAATTTCTAAATAATTAATAGAGTCTTTAGGGTTCCTCTATTAATTTAGAGAAGTAAAATGCTAGTCTGAATAATTATGTAAAAATCATTCAGATTCTCCGTGAGTGTGTAAATTATTATTTTTATTATTCAAGGAGTTCGCGTAATCAAAATAATTTATGCGAGGTCAAAAATCAGGTGTCAACAACGATCCTTAACTACACCACACAGTCTTATAAATCGTGGAAGTAATGTCTAGGACACTAGCAGGGGTATTCATAAAAAAAAAAGTATAGTCTTAACAATTATTTGGGTTCCCTACTGTAATCAAGGACAAAGTCCGGAGTTATATAAGAAAGAGTCGAACTCGAATCGATCAGCGAATATGCTTCAAGAGAGTATATAGTTAGAATACCTGTGACCACGACGATAGGGTCTTCCGTTGCCTCCTACGAGTCAAACCATAAAGTCGAGCTTTTCCCCCATTAGTGGTGTTAGCAACCGCTTTACCAGCCCCATTACCACAAGCATTAGGTCTGTTATTAGCATTGCCATCAGACGAATTATTCCTCTGGCCAGAAGAGTTAGCCATTTCACGCAGCCACTTCCTACAATCTCTCTTGATATGTCCCCGAATTCCATAATAATGACCAACACAATCCTCCCATCCAGAAGCTTGTAGGCTACTACTGTGCGAATGTATGTTCTGATTATTGTTCCTCTGACCTTGTCCAGCAGATGGAACACCAATATTAGACTGAGAAACAGACTGATCAAGTGTAGAATTTCCTTTCTGTTGCCCTCTACTATACGAAACAGTGAAACCACCCACAGATCAGGCCTTCTTACTTTGTTCCCTCTCTAACCTCGCTTCGCTCTTCCAGTTCTCTTGTTGTTTAGCGAACCCAACCAAGGATGAAAATGTACAAGTAGGGGACAAAGCAGTAGTAGCACATGCAGACTTGATACACGACACTAACCCACGCACAAATTAACTCAACTTGTGCTTTTCTGACGGAATCATATACATTGCATACCTCACCAGACGAGTAAACTTCAAACTATACTTACGAACAGACATAGTACCCTGCTCAAGCTTCTCAAACTTAGCAGCCACAGCAAACCGCTCCTCGTCAGACAAGAATCTCTCCATAAATGCTTCCTCGAACTCAGCCCAAGTAGGACCCGGAGCATTACCACCCCGCTTCGCCTCCCATAAATCAAGCTAAGTATGAGCAGTATCTTTCAGCTGGTAGGCCGTGAATTTCACGGCTTTAGAACCATAGGCACTCATTTCCCGCACAACCTTAAAAGTCTCATCCATAAAGTATTGAGGATCATGGTCTTTCCGCAAACCAAAGAACTTGGGGGAATTCAGTCCCAAAAAGTGCTTAAGTCTTTCTCCACCACCAAGTGTCAGATAAACACCCCACGTTGCTTTTGGGCTGCGACAAGGGTGGTAAGCATCTAGATCGCATTATGCATTGACCCAATATTAGCTACGCCTGCAGCAGGGGCAACTGAAGTAGGTGGTGCTGGCGGTGGTGCTTGGTCTCCATTACCATTTTCAACCCCAGCAGTTGTCTAATCAGTGGCGCCGTTAGTGATCCTAACAGCTCATCTGCCAGATGATGAATCAGAAGCACCATTACTCCCTTGGTTTGCAGCTCCCGCATAAGTTAAAGCCATTTATGCAAAGCACAAATTCACGAACACATCAGGATGATCCTAAGGGAAGTACAAACTCTATAGCACAATCTAGAACGAAAAAGAATGAGAAATACTTATAAATGTCCTGGTAGTCTTTCGATTATGCAAGTGATCGGGCTGCACAAGGAAGACTCCACTAGACACAGCTCCATAAAGATAGACAAATCCTAGGACACATCTAAACCTAGGTTCGAATACCAAGCTTGTCATGCCCTAAACCTGACCCTGGACATCCGATGCTATGAACAACACCGGAAGCACCTTATGAATCGGTAACCATCAAGCCCCTATTTAATAATCTTTCATTAACTAATTAAGAGACATTATAAAATAACTTGATAAACTCATGCCCAAAGTTTAAGAAATAAAATCAGCAGAAGTCTGTAATAAATAGATGGTCAAAGCATAGAAATACCCATGAGAGTCGAACAACGACTCAACCAATACCCACAAAACAACATCTATCTATGGAGCCTCTAAGATAATGAATAAACATCTAACTTATCGGGACGTAGCTCAAAAAATAAAAGCAGTAATAAAAATGGAGGGTGTCCCACGAATGAAGGTGTGGGCTCACCGAAAGTCTAGAAAACAACAAGTACTCCTAATCCGCAAGATCTGTCTGTACATGCTCTTCTTCGTTACCTAATATACCATAAAAAACAGCAATGGTATGTCTGAGTACTGGGTACTCAATAAGTAATATAACAAAATAATACAATAATAATTAGTGAAAATAGTTCCAACAGAATAATCTGAAATCAAAGACAAGATCAATCGTACAACTAAAAATCATCAATAGAAAACCATCAAGACAAGTATATATCTTTTTTGATTCGGTATACCATTTAGTACCTTTTGAGTCTTTTCAATTCGAGACCAATATCAGCAACAAGGCACTCCAAGGTGAAGAAGTTCATTATCATCAAAAGCCACTTACAAGCAACAAAGATACAAAACAAACCACTCACAAGCTTCCAAAATACGAAACAAGCCACTCACAGGAAAATCAATCAATTGATACTCTGGGTTAGGAAACTACGAAGGCTAATCGACCTCTGGAGTAACATAGCAATAGATGCACCTAGCTATACGCCTCGGAGGTCAATCGTGCTCAGAACTAATACAACAATAGAAGCACCGTACTATACGCCTCGGAGGTGAATCGTCCTCTGGACTAACACAACAATACTCGTATCGATACGTTAGGATTCATAACGACTAATTGTCCTTTGAATAGCACTGCGTGCCCACGCAGGCCCAAACACAAAAAAATACAATCATAGCATAGAAGCCGAATGTCAATCATGGCATAGAAGTCGAATCACAAGTCATATCGTGATAGTCATATTATTACTTACGGATTATGTTCATCCTCCCATTATAGGGGTATATCGAGCCATTTCAGTTGTGGAAAATCGAGTACACTTCTTTAAACAAGTTTCAAGTTCAACACAATCCATTATACAACCTTCAAATGAGATAGTCAAACCTTTCAATTTTCAAGTTACACATCCCTTATGGGTTAATTCGGGTTCAAATACCAAAGCTTTATATCTAACTTTTCAATCATCCTATAAAGGGAAAAAAATCATGAATACGTACGTATATATATATATATATAGTACAAAAAAGGTTTAATGTGGGTTTGTCCCTCATGCACACAAACCACAACCAAAGAGTTCATAAAACCATTCAAAAGAGTATGTTAAAAAAAAGACATACCTCAAATCCAACTTTAAATAGTTCCAACAGAATTTCCATGGTTCAACAACCAACAGAATTTCCACGGTTCAACAATCACTCTACAATAGGTTATTAATAACAAACTTTAGAACTTTAACCAATTCTAGGGATTTCTACCCTTGTTCAAAGAACTAGGGCCCATACTAGCCCACACAAAAATAATTACAATCATAGCATCGAAGTCAAATCTCAATCATGACATGGAAGTCGAATCACAAGTCATATCATGATAGTCACATTATTACTTACAGATTATGTTCATCATCCCATTATATGGGTATATCGAGCCATTTCAGTTGTGGAAAATCGAGTTCACTTCTTTAAACAAGTTTCAAGTTCAACACAGTCCATTATACAACCTTCACATGAGATAGTCAAACCTTTCAATTTTCAAGTTACACATCCGATATGGGTTAATTCAGGTTCAAATACCAAAGCTTTATATCTAACTTTTCAATCATCCTTTAAAGGGAAAAAATCATGAATACGTACATATATATATATATATATATATATATATATATATATATATATATATATATATATAGTACAAAAAAGGTTTAATGTGGGCTTGTCCCTCATGCACACAAACCACAACCAAAGAGTTCATAAAAACCATTCAAAAGAGTATGTTAAAAAAAAGACATACCTCAAATCCAACTTTAAATAGTTCCAACAGAATTTCCATGGTTCAACAACCAACAGAATTTCCACGGTTCAACAATCACTCTACAATAGGTTATTAATAACAAAGTTTAGAACTTTAACCAATTCTAGGGATTTCTACCCTTGTTCAAAGAACTAGGGCCCATACTAGCCCACACAAAAACAATTACAATCATAGCATCGAAGCCAAATCTCAATCATGACATGGAAGTCGAATCAAAAGTCATATCATGATAGTCACATTATTACTTACAGATTATGTTCATCATCCCTTTATATGGGTATATCGAGCCATTTCAGTTGTGGAAAATCGAGTTCACTTCTTTAAACAAGTTTCAAGTTCAACACAGTCCATTATACAACCTTCACATGAGATAGTCAAACCTTTCAATTTTCAAGTTACACATCCGATATGGGTTAATTCTGGTTCAAATACCAAAGCTTTATATCTAACTTTTCAATCATCCTTCAAAGGGAAAAAATCATGAATATATATATATATATATATATATATATAGTACAAAAAAGGTTTAATGTGGGCTTGTCCCTCACGCACACAAACCACAACCAAAGAGTTCATAAAAATCGTTCAGAAGAGTATGTTAAAAAAGAGACATACCTCAAATCCAGCTAAAATGGTTCCAATAGAATTTCCGCGGTTCAACAACCAACAGAATTTCCACGGTTCAACAATCACTCTACAATAGGTTATTAATAACAAAGTTTATAACTTTAACCAATTCTAGGGATTTCTACCCTTGTTCGAAGAACTAGGGCTTTTCTACCCTTAAAACATGCTCTTGCTTGAATCCTTATGATAATCATTAGTGAATTCTAATCTTGTAGTATGCTATAAAATAGTCTAAAACTCATTAATAATCCCAAAAAATCAGAAATCTTACCTTTTAGACAAAATTCCACACGCCCCCTTCTTCTCCTTTCTTGTGTTTTCAAGAATCTAGTGTTTGGGAAGATGAACTAGTGTCAATTTAATGTTAGAATGATGAAGTAATGATGTTAATTTATCAAGAACTTACCTTAGATGTTTTGGGGAAGTATTAGGGTTGTTTCCTCTCAAACGTCGGTCAAAATGAAGTGGGAATAAATATAACAAAGTGGGAAACTTATAAAATTTGGAACTAGAAAAATAATGGGCCGCGCCACCCTTGTGTCGTGGAACCATCGTAGATTAGACTACCTACGGCACCCCTACCATGCAGTGGTGCTGCACAAGGCCATATTTTGGTTAGAACCACGTTTTGATTGCGGCACCCTTGCAACAGGACTGCCGACTGTTTCTCAGTAAAATTGTCTCAACATTTTTCACGTATCTTTTCTGGATCTGGGTGACCTACAATTGGAAAGGTATTTGAAAGAACTACAACCTTTATGAAGGAATTTTTCCCAAATTCTCAACATAATTTCATGAAACTAGCTTAGAAGTTAGACCTACCGAAATTTAGACGAGTTTGAGAACTCTTATGAACTTCACTATTTGGTTTGACTTCAAAACGACTGCTTATCACCCAAATTCATTCTGAATGGATTCATATAGCTAAAATATTATCTTAATACTGGTTTTACACATTCACACCTAACCCGAATTTACGGAGTGTTACCATTCGGTAAGCATCATCTGATTTGGCAAAAGTACAGGGACCACGGGTAAGAAAGAAGAGAAGTTGAGAATAAGGACACGAAGGTTGATTTTTGTGGGAAGCATTTAGCGAAGTAAGATTTCTTAGGGTATTTCGATTTGAGTACTTTTCGTGTTCACGGGATGGAGGTGTAAGGAAAAGGAATTGGATAGGCTAATCTGTTATTAGGAAAGGAAAAATTGGTATCTACCTTGTTTGTCAGGATAAGGTTGCAAGGTGTACGAGAGTGGATTTTGTATTTGGCCGTGACAAATTGAGTTGGGCTTTGACTTGAATATATAGTAGTAGTTCGTGGGCTTTTCTATGGAAGTGTTCATCGGTTCTAGATTGGAAGGCAAGGTTACTTTTGACGAGTGAAAACTTAAGATATTTGGCAGTGCTGGTCCTGGCACTTCAGTATGGGTGTGTTCACCAGGTCCTCGGGTTAGGAGAATGGTGAAGATATTGTGGACTCAAGAGATAGTTGATTCGAGAGTTATGTTGCTGTTATATCCCGTGTTATCACACCTTTGGAAAATTTGGAAATACTCTTGTCTTGTAAGAAATAAGGCCATAACTAACTTTTATTTGACATAGGAGTTGTGTATGAAAGAATATTAATGTGAAAGTGTCGAATGAGGCCAAGGACAAATTTGGAATTTTGGAAATTAGTTTCGGGAATTACAAAATATGATTCACAAGTTATTGGGCTTGTAAAATGTGAGGCAAAATGAGGCCCATTTATTTGAAGGGTGGCCGACCATCTATGGCCCAAACCCCATGGCCTTATTTAATTTTCCCATGTGCTAATTATATATACTAGTCTTTATCTCTTTAGAAGGTTCAAGAAAATAGACAAGGATAGAAAGCCAAGAACAAGAGCAAGAAGAAAGATGGTCTCGGGTTTGTGGAGGAAATATTATCCCCCAAAAATCTTGTCTTAAAATTTTTTCTCTTGTTGGATTTCCACTAATTCAAGGTCCCTTTGTAACTTGGTATAGTTGGTTTGGAGGGAGAAACTTTAGATTCTTCAAAGTAATCATATCTCCAAGTGAAGAAGACTTGAGGAAAAGGTAAGAATTTCTCCCTTATCTTTGTGTTATTAAGTCTTGGTTGTGTTGTAGTATGTAGAAATGTGTTGATCGTATGAAGAAATGGAAGTTTGTAAAGTGGGCGTGTGTTGTAAGTGTGTAGCCGTGGGTATGTACAAATTGTATAGCCACAATGTGTTGAATTCATGCTATATTCTAGTTGTGATTGTGATGAAATGCATATGGGAATTGAAAGTTGGATGAATTTAATTGATATTGATAAAATGGGCATGTTGGCCGTAGGGTGTGTTTGGCTTGGGATAGAAAGGAATTAAGTTGTTTAGTGTGTTATTGTGATGTTTGCAATATAAATGAAGTTAGAATGATATAAGTTTGTAATGAATTGGAATGTAGAAACTTATGTCGTTTTAGTATGATTTTCCGACATTAAGAAAACGAAGTTGTTTGGTCGTTAATTGTGATGATCATTGATGAATTCGGAAGTTGGAAACATGTTATGAAGTTGTATGCCAAAGATTTGATGTTTTGCATAAGTTATGGCTGTGACGGAAAGTTGTATATTATGTATAGCGAGTGTATAACTTAAGGAATAATGATATGAAATATTTCTAAATCTATATTGTGATGATCTTGAGTGATAATGAATGTGAAATCATTAATATTAGTTTGAAAGTTTGGGTTGGAATGAAGGTTATGTCAACTTGTTAGAAAGATGACTAATTGAAGGATATTGTGTCTTTAATGGTCGTTGTTAATGTTGATGTTGTTGTTTGGGTTGTTGTTGATGGTTTCTAGCCGAGTTGAATTCTCGGGGGTGCTATATGCATAGGGGGAAGTGCTGCCGAAATTTCGGTAGACAAATATGCATTAAGTTGAAATCATGGCACCCATAACTCACAATTGGTAAACTTGACCAATTGCAGATTTTTGACGAAACGGGAAGTGAGTTTGGAAAGGCGTAAGGAGCTTGAAAGGTATGTAAAGCTACCCCAATTCTTCCCTTGGCATGCCCTTAGTGTGTTAGGGTCGGATTCGGGCCTCGAAATACTTCTTGGCTATCGGAATCCGCAAGAGAAAATCTCAGTTTTTCCTTCAGTAGAATTGAACCATTTTGGTATGCTTTTCTCGAAATTATGAAATTTTGTTCTAAATTACTTGGAAATTCCTAGGATGTCTGTAGAACCTTTTTAGGTGACCCCATAAGCTTGGAGGGCACAATTTGAGCCCGCCGCCTTGTTTGTCCCGAGGCGGGCCCACTATTCCCGGTTTTGCCCTTAATGTACTAAAGCTTTCTTTTTAAGCGATTTTTGAAAGAAACGTTTTGACTACCCTTTTGCTTACCTAACGAATATGGTTTTAAATATTCTATTAAGTCTAATAAATTATTTTGACACTCGGAACGAATTCGGGAAGACTATACTTCTGTAAATTAATATGATATCCGAAATGCATCTATTATGATCCCGTCCAACTCCATTGGATTTGTTTGTCTTTGATATGCTTCATTGAGTCTTTGAAAACATTTATGATAGTTTTTTTAAATTGCATTAGTCTCTCACTACTCCATTCGTGGATGTCCCAATGTTTCCCACACTGAGCCCGGGCCAGGATATGTTGTCAAGCGTGATCCTTTGCATTGTTCGCCGTGCCTCGATGTGAGGGGGCAGGCATACGCATACATGGGTTTGTGGAGTATGATGTGCCATGTACGCTTGTTCTGATATGATTTACTATGGCCATCTGATATGACATATTATGTTACAGGGTTATGCCCCTGTTCTGATTCTTCTGTGTTGTGGCACCAGCGTCGGGAGGGTGGCCAAGTTCTGTCTGCCGAGTCCCTTGGCAGGGGCCGGATTTGATATGACAAATGTTTCTGTACACACTCCGCATGTTTTAAAAATATACATCTGATACTTTGTATTTTCTGTTTACTTTCTGTACGTTCTATACCAGTTATGATTTTGTTTCTGCAACTCAGGCTTTACATATTCAGTACATATTTCGTACTGACCCCCTTTCCTCGGGGGCTGCGTTTTCATGCCGCGCAGGTACCGACGACAAGTTTGCTGATCCGTCCGCTTAGGATCTCATTCTGCTATTTTGGAGCGCTTTATTATTCAGAGCCATCTTTTGGTATAGCCTGTCACTTCTATATGTGTATATTCTCGTTCATGGGTACGGCGGGGCCCTGTCCCGTCATATGATTCTGTCGGTCTGTTAGAGGTCTGTGGACATGTTTGTGGGTTGGGATCTTTCTGTACAGCTGTGTGTATATGTTGTGTTTGGGCGATCCTATTCGCCGCGGCGGCCGGTCCGCATATATTCAAATGTTACTCTGTTGGCCCTGTGTGGCCTTTGTTGGTATTTTCTGCGTGCAGGGTATATGGGATAGTCCGTAAAACAAAGGAAACTCTGCCGAAATTTTTCTGGAAATTATCTAAATTGGAAATAAAGCCTTGTCGGCTTCTGCTTTATACTAGAATGTGTTTGAGTGCCCAGATCGGGCACTAGTCACGGCCTACGGGGTTGGGTCGTGACAGTTGCGGTCATACTTGATAGAATAGACATAAGGGTCAGTATTGAGTTGGTATGTTTGGTTATGCCATGGGCCAGTGGTTGACTAGTAAGAATGACTCTAGTGTTGGATGAGTGCGAAGTTTTAGTACTCAAGGAGCTATCGGGTGCTGCATCTAATATTGCATTAAGGTTAAGAGCCTTGTATCGACTAGTTCCTGCTATTACTGGTGTTGCTATTCAGATGAGTTGATCGAATGGAAGGGATAATCGCATGAATGGTTAGAGGAGTTCTGGTTCAACAATTGGGACGTTCGAAGTGGTAAATCAATAATGATGTTTAAATAAATTCGAGCTGTGGAGAATATTTCGGAATTTGAGATAGGGGAATTTGATCAAAAGCACCTTGGTAGAGATACGTGGGGACATTAGTAGGACTGTATATATGGTAAACTGGATTTAAAAAGTATTCACTTTTAGAGTTGAGTGAGTTAAGGGAACTCTAGTGGGTAGAGTGTGTGGTACACTACTATCTCCAGGATTGACGGGGCTAGTTTGCAAGACTTATGATTATGTGGTATTCTATGGAGTGGGTTCGAGAAATGGTTAGCGGGTAACGATGATTGTGATTTGATTGGATTTGGGCCGAGCAGTTTGATCGTGACTTCTTTCGTTTGGTAGGGCGACGAAAGGCTACTTGAATGACTGAAGAGTATAGTTGATCAAGAATGAGTAAAACTAAGGTACATCTTCGGGATTATTTGGGTCTGTTCAGATTGTGTTGTTGTTGTCCTGCATGACTCAGACGAGGTGGGATTATTGAGTGACCTTAAAGTAGAAAGTCTATAGAAATGGACTAAGTGATATGACGAAGTTTCGTGAGGTTTCATGATCAGTGACTACTGAGAAGCAAATTTCAGGTAACAAATATCATAAGGCTCAAGGAAATGGCTTATGGGGGTACACAGTTGGATAGTTTCGTAACACTTTAGAGTGGATGAGTTAGTGTGGTTTTAAGAGAAAGGAATTGCGAAGGTCCTATTTATGGGAAGGTCGGAGTTATATTTTTGAGATAAGACCGTATTCATGGTAGTGTGTTATGCTGCAAGTAATATTGACTGGATATCTTGGGTAAGTACTTTTGGACATTAAGGACTCAAAAATAGTTGGGCTAGGTTAGCACAAGAGATTGCGAGATTTGATGCTTTCGAAATTGTTATGGCATATCGAGGTGTTACAATAGGAGGTTCGATGGTTAAAGGTTTATTATTGAGGCTACTGTTTTCACGCTGAAACGTTTAGGGTTGTATCAGATCTGTGTATTCATAAGGTATAGTTCTTCAGTACTCAGTTGACAACTTGGGTAGGACTCAGCTTTTGGAGTCAAGAGTGTCACGACCCAACCCCGTGGGCCGCGACTGGTATCCTAAGTGGATACCCATACGTACCTACTTAACAGAATTGGCGTACCATGCAGAAATTTTCAAGTTAGGTGTTTACAAATGGCGAATCAGACGGAGAACCCATAATCAGTGATCACAGATCTGAGCCAATACAGATGCAGCGCGCGCTATAACATACACATATCTGAACATACTGAAATTTACATATAAGCCGATAAGGCTAACATAACAGACAGAGTCGTAAAATCGTACGTACCTACCTGAATAGTAGCAACCTGTAACCCACATACATATCTACAGGCCTCTAACAGACATACAGAATCATAGGACGGGACAGGGCCCCGCCGTACCCAGAATTACCATACGTACAGAATATACAGATGTCAGAAGGTATATACCAAAAGTACACGCTCCGGATCAAAGGAGCTCTCCAAAATAGCAGAATCTGTGCCCTAGACTGGCGGCGTATCACAGGGTGCGTCTGTACCTGCGGGCATGTAACGCAGCCCCCGAAGAACCGGGGGTCAGTACGAAAAATGTACCGAGTATGTAAAGCAGAAACATAACAAACATAATCATAGTCTGAACCGGAAGCACAGAAATATAGCGGACAGAACCATAAATCAAACGGACGGACAGGATCATGGTCCAGACGGACGGGCAGAATCAAAATCCATACGGACAGACGGAATCATAATCCATACGGACAGACAGAATCAGAATCCATACGGGCAAACAGA
Organism: Lycium barbarum; assembly: GCF_019175385.1. Classification (NCBI taxonomy): domain Eukaryota; kingdom Viridiplantae; phylum Streptophyta; class Magnoliopsida; order Solanales; family Solanaceae; genus Lycium; species Lycium barbarum. The sequence continues at coordinate 75,736,515 of NC_083342.1, read as the reverse complement.
AGCATAATAGGGCACAGGAACGTGGTCGCCACTCCTGCCTTTGGCGCCACAACATATCATATTTCAGAAGATTTCATATCTTCGAACATCTCCGTCACATAACACATCATATCATAACCACGGTAACCCCGGGGACATATCACCCGCCGGGAAACCGGACACATCATACTTCGTAACATATACACGGTAACCGGGGACGGACATATACCACAGTACCCTGGAACCGGACACATCATACTTCGGAATTCATACATGGGACCCGGCCCCCGACAAGGGACTCGGTGACCCATCCGCACGATATAAACCGGCCCGGGATCCGGTGAAAGGAAGCATTGAGACATCCACGAACAGATTAATGAGAAACCACATACATACAAATCGTTATACCGACTCAATCAAACTGAAGTAGGCCAAATGGCGAGTCAAATCAGAGTATTCGGATAGCGTTCATAATATGCGCCTATATCCTGGTTGAGAAGGCACGACAGATTATTACCAGAATCAGATTTTCAGATGTCAAAGCCATTTTGTAAAATTTATATAAAAATAGTCATATCATGATCAGAATAATAGTCCAGATGTTGCCTATGAGAAACGGACAGAAATAGGGCAATTTAGGTCATACAAAAAGTGTCGGGGCCTTGTGGGCCCACCTCGGACCAACCCGAGGAGGCGTACGTAAATTACAGATAGTAGACCTTATGAGGTCGTCCATAATGATTTGGAAGTATTCCGACTCCGTTTAGGAAGGTTGCATACTTAAGGCTCACTTTGAAGACAAGTTATAAGGAAATGGATTCAATCTTACTGAAGGAATTGGAGCGGATTTCCATCTCGAATTCCGAGGAACGGAGTCGTATTTAAGGCTCGCGGCTGAGCCTATTATGTTCAGAACATGCCTAAGAATGAAGGGGTACGCTTTACATACCTCAATTGCGCCTTATACTCGCTTAGCTTCACTTCCAATTTCGTCCAGAATCTACAAATGGTCAAGTTTACCAATTGTCAATTCAAGCCTTTAAGATTCCATACTTAATCACATAATTGCCTACCGAAATTTCGGCAGCATTTCCCCTATATATATGACATCTCCGAGACTAAGCTCGGCTTAATATATCAACACAGCAACCCAACAACAACATCAATAACAACAACAAGCATTACAAAACACATAATATGGCATAACATAACCTCTTTCATTCCGACCTTACACTTCCAAACCCATCTTACCATTTTCATATTCATCACTCATCAAGATCATTACAACATAATTCGGAGGCACATCCTATTGTTTTCACCAAATATACATAAGGTATACACAATTTTCTGTTTACTTTTTGTACGTTCTATACCAGTTATGATTTTGTTTCTGCAACTCAGGTTTTACATATTCAGTACATATTTCGTACTGACCCCCTTTCCTCGGGGGCTGCATTTTCATGCCGCGCAGGTACCGACGACAGGTTTGCTGATCCGTCCGCTTAGGATCTCATTCTGCTATTTTTGGAGCGCTCTTTTATTTAGAGCCATCTTTTGGTATAGCCTGTCACTTCTATATGTGTATATTCTCGTTCATGGGTACGGCGGGGCCCTGTCCCATCATATGATTTTGTCGGTCTGTTAGAGGTCTGTGGACATGTTTGTGGTTTGGGATCTTTCTGTACAGTTGTGTGTATATGTTGTGTTTGGGCGATCCCATTCGCCGCGGCGGCCGGTCCGCATATATTCAAATGTTACTCTGTTGGCCCTGTGTGGCCTTTGTTGGTATTTTCTGCGTGCAGGGTATATGGGATAGTCCGTAAAACAAAGGAAACTCTGCCGAAATTTTTCTAGAAATTATCTAAATTGGAAATAAAGCCTTGTCGGCTTCTGCTTTATACTAGAATGTGTTTGAGTGCCCAGATCGGGCACTAGTCACGGCCTACGGGGTTGGGTCGTGACAAAAGTGGTATCAGAGCGGTTCGTCCTCGGTGTGTTGTGCACCACACCTATAAACAGGAGGCTACAGGGCATTTAGGATACTACCCTTCTTTCTGTCTTAGATCGTCCGATAGAGCTGTGTTATCAGGATGACTCCTCCCTAACGAATTATTACATTTGCAGTTATGCCTCCAAAAAAGGTGATAGCGGCCCAAAAGTCCAAGGCAGCAGCTGTGGGAGAGACTAGTCGAGCCCAGAGGGTTACCAGGGCCCATGCTCATATTGCTCCTGATGTTTTGCCCCCGGCAGAGGGCTCTTCCACACCGCCACATGTAGAGGAGATTGGAGCAGCAGCAGCTGCAGGTCGGGGGGCGGCTCCACCGCCAGCTCCCGCAGTTCTAGTACCTGAGCCCCCAGCTCCACGGCCAGGCACTGAGGATCAGACTATGAGAAAGGCAGTCCAGCTATTGACCAGACTTGTGGCGGGACAGGTTCAGGGGCACGGACTGGGAGGTGACCGAGCATATAGGCGTGACAGTTCGAGAGCTCGTGAGTTCTTGACTTGTGGCCCTCCAGAGTTCTTCGGGACAAAGCCCGAGGAGGAACCTGAGGAGTTTATCAGGAAGATGCGGTGCACCTTACATTTTATTAATGCTTCCGCGACAGAGTCAGTTACATTGGCTTCATACCGGTTGTATGATGTAGCGGCAAATTGGTACGAGTCATGGGAGTTATCTAGAGGGGACGGCGCTCCCCCAGCAGTTTGGGATGATTTTTCTCAGGCTTTTCTTAGCCATTTTCTGCCTCCGGAGTTACGGCAGGCCAAGGCTGACAGATTCTTATTGCTGAGACAGAGGGGTCGCAGTGTTCGAGAGTACAGTATGGAGTTCGACTCATTGGCCCGATACGCACCTGCTGTGGTAGCTACTATGGCCGACAGGATGCACAGGTACATTATGGGGCTGGACCGTTATTTTGTCGACAGCTGTTTGGTATTGGCTGCTCAGCCCGGCATGGATATTGCCCGGATTCAGGCGCACGCCCAGGGCATGGAGGACCGGCATAGGGAGCGTCAGCCTGATAGGAGCCAGGATCGGAGACAGCCCAAGAGGGCCAGATCATCTGGGTATTCTGGAGATTTTCGGGGCAGACAGCCTCAGCAGCCTCAGCAGCCGCAGCAGCCTAGCAGACATCTATCCCAGCCGGCACAGAGCGCACCTCCACAGCCTACAGGTCGCTGATTTGATAGCCCAGGGTATTCAGGAGCAGGTCAGAGCTCCAGGGCTTCAGGTTCGCGGACAGATAGGGGTTCTGGTCAGACAAGGCCACCTAGGCCTCAGTGTTCCTATTGTGGTAGATACCATCCGGGAGAGTGCTACAGAGCCAAAGGGTGCATGTTTTTTTTGTGGTCGTCAGGGCCATTCTGTGAGAGATTGCCCGTATAAGGGTAGTTCGGGTGGTGCAGCGCAGCCTACCGGATCAGCCGCCGGGTCTTCATCTTCATCAATGGCTATGCGCCCTACGGGGCCAGGTACTTCAGCACCAGCGGGTCGCGGCAGAGGCCGTGGTGGAGCTTCTGGTACTAGCGGTCCTTCGAACCGCATTTATGCTTTGGCCAGCCGCCAGGACCAGGAGGCATCGCCTAATGTCGTTACAGGTACATTATTGGTTTTCTCTCGGTCTGTGTATGCATTGATTGATCCAGGTTCGACTTTGTCATATATTTCGCCTCTGGTTGCCAGTAAAATTGGTATAACGTCTGAACCTGTAGAGCCGTTTGAGGTAGCCACACCGATTGGGGACTTTATTGTAGCGAAACAGGTATATAAAGACTGTTCTGTAACTGTATATGGCCGAGACACTAAGGCCGATCTGGTGGAATTAGATATGATTGAATTTGATGTTATTATGGGAATGGACTGGCTAGCCTCCTGTTATGCTAATGTTGACTGCCAAAATAAGGTAGTTCGTTTCCAGTTTCCCGGGGAGCCAGTTATAGAATGGGCCGGTAATACAGCATCGCCGAAAGGTAAGTTTATTTCATACCTTAAGGCGAAGAAAATGATCAGAAAGGGTTATTTTTATCATCTGGTTCGGGTACAAGACTTGACAGCAGAAACGCCGACTCTTCAGTCAGTTCCCGTGGTTAATGAATTTCCGGATGTATTCCCAGATGAGATTCCAGGCCTTCCTCCGGAGCGGGAGATAGATTTTACTATTGATTTGCTTCCAGATACTCAGCCGATATCTATTCTCCCGTACAGAATGGCACCGGCAGAATTGAAAGAACTGAAAGAGCAGTTGAAGGATCTGTTAGAAAATGGCTTTATCAGGCCCAGTACTTCGCCTTGGGGAGCCCCGGTATTATTTGTGCGTAAGAAAGACGGGTCGCTGCGTATGTGTATTGATTATCGGCAGCTGAATAAGGTAACCATAAAGAATAAATACCCCCTCCCCAGAATTGATGATTTGTTTGATCAGTTGCAGGGCGCCAAATATTTTTCAAAGATAGATCTTCGATCAGGCTATCACCAGGTACGGGTACGAGAGGCTGATATTCCTAAGACAGCGTTCCGGACCAGATATGGGGATTATGAATTCAGAGTTATGTCTTTTGGGCTGACTAATGCTCCTGCGATATTCATGGATTTAATGAACCGGGTATTCAAGCCGTTCTTAGACATGTTCGTAATTATATTTATCGATGATATCCTGGTTTATTCTCGGTCCGAGGGAGAGCACGCAGATCATCTGAGAGCGGTACTTGGGGTACTTCGGCATCGGAAATTATATGCAAAATTTTCTAAATGTGAATTTTGGCTGGCCTCAGTGGCATTCCTGGGGCATATTATTGCAGCTGATGGTGTCCGGGTGGATACACAGAAGATTGAGGCCGTGAAAAATTGGCCCAGACCCACGACGCCCACAGAGGTACGTATTTTCCTGGGGTTAGCAGGCTATTACAGAAGATTTATGGAAAAGTTTGCTTCAATTTCAGCGCCTTTGACAAGGCTAACTCAAAAAAAAGCCAAGTTCCAATGGACTGATGCTTGTGAACGAAGCTTCCAGTTGCTGAAAGAGAAGTTGACTACCGCCCTAGTTCTGACTCTTCCAGAGGGACCCGATGGATATGTTATTTATTGTGACGCTTCTGGCATGGGGTTAGGCTGTGTATTAATGCAGCACGGCAGAGTTATAGTGTATGCTTCCCGGCAGCTCAAAAAGCATGAAAAGAATTATCCTACCCACGATCTGGAGCTCACAGCGGTGATTCATGCTCTGAAGATATGGATACACTATTTATATGGCGTTCATGTTGATACCTATACTGATCATAAGAGTCTCCAGTATATTTTCAGGCAGAGAGAGCTTAATTTGCGGTAGCGGAGGTGGCTGGAGCTTCTGAAAGATTATGATGTGGATATTATGTATCATCCGGGCAAGGCTAATGTTGTTGCAGATGCGCTCAGCCGGAAATCTATGGGCAGCTTGGCAGATTTACAGCCAGACAGGAGAGACATAGCCCGTGATATTCAGCAGTTGGCTAGTCTTGGGGTTCGTCTAGCCGATTCTGGAGATACCCGGATTTCTGTTCGAGGGGTTTCTAAGTCATCCATCAAGGACGATATTAAGTGGCGTCAATATGAAGATCCTATTTTAGCTCGGTACAGAGACACAGCCTATGATAAGGAGAAGACTCCGTTCGAGTTTACACCAGACGGAGCCTTACTATACAGAGGCAGGTTGTGTGTGCCTGATATTGCAGGGCTACGGCAGCAGGTTATGGGCGAGGCACACTATGCTCGCTATTCTGTCCATCCTGGGTCTACGAAGATGTACCATGATCTTAGATGCTTATACTGGTGGGATGGCATGAAACGGGATATCGCAGAATTTGTCGCCCAGTGTCCAAATTGTCAGCAGGTCAAAATTGAACATTAGAAACCGGGTGGACTGTTGCAAGAAATGGAAATTCCGACGTGGAAGTGGGAGATCATTAATATGGACTTCATTACAGGTTTTCCTCGCACTCCACGGAAGTATGATTCCATCTGGGTTATTGTTGATAGGCTGACAAAATAAGCCCATTTTCTCCCCGTCAGAACTACTTATTCCGCCGAGGATTATGCCAGGCTTTATAGTAAAGAAATAGTGAAGCTTCATGGAGTTCCTATATCTATTATCACTGACAGAGGTGCTCAGTTCACAACGAACTTCTGGAGATCTTTTCAGGAAGGATTAGGGACTCAGCTGAGCCTGACCACGGCTTTTCATCCTCAGAGTGACGGACAGGCCGAGCGCACTATCCAGACGCTTGAAGATATGTTGCGGGCCTGTGTTATTGATTTCAGAGGTAGCTGGGATGATCACTTGCCATTGATCGAATTTGCTTATAATAACAGTTACCATTCCAGCATCCAGATGGCTCCATACGAGGCTCTGTATGGCAGGAAATGCAGGTCACCGATCGGCTGGTTTGATATTGGCGAGACAGAGTTAATTGGCCCAGATATGATCCAGCAGGCCGTTGATAAGGTGAAACTTATCCGAGAGCGACTATTGGCAGCCCAGAGTCGACAGAAATCATACGCTGATAAACGGCGTCGTCCTTTGGAATTCCAGGTTGGTGATTGGTATTTCTGAAGGTATCGCCTATGAAAGGCATAATGCGGTTCGGCAGAAAGGGTAAGCTTAGTCCGCGTTATATTGGGCCTTATCTGATTGTGCGAAAAATTGGTAACGTCGCCTATGAGTTAGATCTGCCATCTGATTTGGAAGCGGTACATCCGGTATTCCATGTATCTATGCTCCGCAAATTCATTGGTGATCCCTCCAGAATATTTCCTGCAGATGATATTCAGGTGACGGAGCAGTTATCTTACGAGGAGCAGCCCGTAGCCATTCTAGACCGCCAGGTAAGAAAGCTCCGGAACAAAGATGTAGCCTCTGTTAAGGTGCTGTGGCGGAACGATAATAGGGAGGAATTGACCTGGGAGGCCGAAGAGGAGATGAAGAAGAAATACCCTCATTTGTTCCCTATGCCCTCAGGTAATCTCGAATCCTTGCTTAATTCTATTTCTTATAATGAATGTGTGTCGTATGGGTTATCTATAAGCATAAAATCCCCCAAAAGTATTTTTAGACCCTATAGGATTAATTTAACATTCAAGGACGAATGTTCTAAAGGAGGGGACGATGTTATATCCCGTGTTATCACACCTTTGGAAAATTTGGAAATACTCGTCTTGTAAGAAATAAGGCCATAACTAACTTTTATTTGACATAGGAGTTGTGTATGAAAGAATATTAATGTGAAAGTGTCGAATGAGGCCAAGGACAAATTTGAAATTTTGGAAATTAGTTTCGGGAATTACAAAATATGATTCACAAGTTATTGGGCTTGTAAAATGTGATGCAAAATGAGGCCCATTTATTTGAAGGGTGGCCGGCCATCTATGGCCCAAAACCCATGGCCTTATTTAATTTTCCCATGTGCTAATTATATATACTAGTCTTTATCTCTTTAGAAGGTTCAAGAAAATAGACAAGGATAGAAACCCAAGAACAAGAGCAAGAAGAAAGATGGTCTCGGGTTTGTGGAGGAAAAATTAGCCCCCAAAAATCTTGTCTTAAATTTTTTTCTCTTGTTGGATTTCCACTAATTCAAGGTCCCTTTGTAACTTGGTATAGTTGGTTTGGAGGGAGAAGCTTTAGATTCTTCAAAGTAATCATATCTCCAAGTGAAGAAGACTTGAGGAAAAGGTAAGAATTTCTCCCTTATCTTTGTGTTATTAGGTCTTGGTTGTGTTGTAGTATGTAGAAATGTGTTGATCGTATGAAGAAATGGAAGTTTGTAAAGTGGGCGTGTGTTGTAAGTGTGTAGCCGTGGGTATGTACAAATTGTATAGCCACAATGTGTTGAATTCATGCTATATTCTAGTTGTGATTGTGATGAAATGCATATGGGAATTGAAAGTTGGATGAATTTAGTTGATATTGATAAAATGGGCATGTTGGCCGTAGGGTGTTTTTGGCTTGGGATAGAAAGGAATTAAGTTGTTTAGTGTGTTATTGTGATGTTTGCAATATAAATGAAGTTAGAATGATATAAGTTTGTAATGAATTGGAATGTAGAAACTTATGTCGTTTTAGTATGATTTTCCGACATTAAGAAAATGAAGTTGTTTGGTCGTTAATTGTGATGATCATTGATGAATTCAGAAGTTGGAAACATGTTATGAAGTTGTATGCCAAAGATTTGATGTTTTGCATAAGTTATGGCTTTGACGGAAAGTTGTATATTATGTATAGCGAGTGTATAACTTAAGGAATAATGATATGAAATATTTCTAAATCTATATTGTGATGATCTTGAGTGATAATGAATGTGAAATCATTAATATTAGTTTGAAAGTTTGGGTTGGAATGAAGGTTATGTCAACTTGTTAGAAAGATGACTAGTTGAAGGATATTGTGTCTTTAATGGTCGTTGTTAATGTTGATGTTGTTGTTTGGGTTGTTGTTGATGGTTTCTAGCCGAGTTGAATTCTCGGGGGTGCTATATGCATAGGGGGAAGTGCTGCCGAAATTTCGGTAGACAAATATGCATTAAGTTGAAATCATGGCACCCATAACTCACAATTGGTAAACTTGACCAATTGCAGATTTTTGACGAAACGGGAAGTGAGTTTGGAAAGGCGTAAGGAGCTTGAAAGGTATGTAAAGCTACCCCAATTCTTCCCTTGGCATGCCCTTAGTGTGTTAGGGTCGGATTCGGGCCTCGAAATACTTCTTGGCTATCGGAATCCGCAAGAGAAAATCTCAGTTTTTCCTTCAGTAGAATTGAACCATTTTGGTATGCTTTTCTCGAAATTATGAAATTTTGTTCTAAATTACTTGGAAATTCCTAGGATGTCTGTAGAACCTTTTTAGGTGACCCCATAAGCTTGGAGGGCACAATTTGAGCCCGCCGCCTTGTTTGTCCCGAGGCGGGCCCACTATTCCCGGTTTTGCCCTTAATGTACTAAAGCTTTCTTTTTAAGCAATTTTTGAAAGAAACGTTTTGACTACCCTTTTGCTTACCTAACGAATATGGTTTTAAATATTCTATTAAGTCTAATAAATTATTTTGACACTCGGAACGAATTCGGGAAGACTATACTTCTGTAAATTAATATGATATCCGAAATGCATCTATTATGATCCCGTCCAACTCCATTGGATTTGTTTGTCTTTGATACGCTTCATCGAGTCTTTGAAAACATTTATGATAGTTTTTTTAAATTGCATTAGTCTCTCACTACTCCATTCGTGGATGTCCCAATGTTTCCCACACTGAGCCCGGGCCAGGATATGTTGTCAAGCGTGATCGTTTGCATTGTTCGCCGTGCCTCGATGTGAGGGGGCAGGTATACGCGTACATGGGTTTGTGGAGTATGATGTGCCATGTACGCTTGTTCTGATATGATTTACTATGGCCATCTGATATGACATATTATGTTACGGGGTTATGCCCCTATTCTGATTCTTCTGTGTTGTGGCACCAGCGTCGGGAGGGTGGCCAAGTTCTGTCTGCCGAGTCCCTTGGCAGGGGCCGGATTTGATATGACACATGTTTTTGTACACACTCCGCATGTTTTAAAAATATACATCTGATACTTTGTATTTTCTGTTTACTTTCTGTACGTTCTATACCAGTTATGATTTTGTTTCTGCAACTCAGGCTTTACATATTCAGTACATATTTCGTACTGATCCCCTTTCCTCGGGGGCTGCGTTTTCATACCGCGCAGGTACCGACGACAAGTTTGCTGATCCGTCCGCTTAGGATCTCATTCTGCTATTTTTGGAGCGCTCTTTTATTCAGAGCCATCTTTTGGTATAGCCTGTCACTTCTATATGTGTATATTCTCATTCATGGGTACGGCGGGGCCCTGTCCCGTCATATGATTCTGTCGGTCTGTTAGAGGTCTGTGGACATGTTTGTGGGTTGGGATCTTTCTGTACAGCTGTGTGTATATGTTGTGTTTGGGCGATCCCATTCGCCGCGGCGGCCGGTCCGCATATATTCAAATGTTACTCTGTTGGCCCTGTGTGGCCTTTGTTGGTATTTTCTGCGTGCAGGGTATATGGGATAGTCCGTAAAACAAAGGAAACTCTGCCGAAATTTTTCTGGAAATTATCTAAATTGGAAATAAAGCCTTGTCGGCTTCTGCTTTATACTAGAATGTGTTTGAGTGCCCAGATCGGGCACTAGTCACGGCCTACGGGGTTGGGTCGTGACAGTTGCGGTCATACTTGATAGAATAGACATAAGGGTCAGTATTGAGTTGGTATGTTTGGTTATGCCATGGGCCAGTGGTTGACTAGTAAGAATGACTCTAGTGTTGGATGAGTGCGAAGTTTTAGTACTCAAGGAGCTATCGGGTGCTGCATCTAATATTGCATTAAGGTTAAGAGCCTTGTATCGACTAGTTCCTGCTATTACTAGTGTTGCTATTCAGATGAGTTGATCGAATGGAAGGGATAATCGCGTGAATGGTTAGAGGAGTTCTGGTTCAACAATTGGGACGTTCGAAGTGGTAAATCAATAATGATGTTTAAATAAATTCGAGCTGTGGAGAATATTTCGGAATTTGAGATAGGGGAATTTGATCAAAAGCACCTTGGTAGAGATACGTGGGGACATTAGTAGGACTGTGTATATGGTAAACTGGATTTAAAAAGTATTCACTTTTAGAGTTGAGTGAGTTAAGGGAACTCTAGTGGGTAGAGTGTGTGGTACACTACTATCTCCAGGATTGACGGGGCTAGTTTGCAAGACTTATGATTATGTGGTATTCTATGGAGTGGGTTCGAGAAATGGTTAGCGGGTAACGATGATTGTGATTTGATTGGATTTGGGCCGAGCAGTTTGATCGTGACTTCTTTCGTTTGGTAGGGCGACGAAAGGCTACTTGAATGACTGAAGAGTATAGTTGATCAAGAATGAGTAAAACTAAGGTACATCTTCGGGATTATTTGGGTCTGTTCAGATTGTGTTGTTGTTGTCCTGCATGACTCAGACGAGGTGGGATTATTGAGTGACCTTAAAGTAGAAAGTCTATAGAAATGGACTAAGTGATATGACGAAGTTTCGTGAGGTTTCATGATCAGTGACTACTGAGAAGCAAATTTCAGGTAACAAATATCATAAGGCTCAAGGAAATGGCTTATGGGGGTACACAGTTGGATAGTTTCGTAACACTTTAGAGTGGATGAGTTAGTGTGGTTTTAAGAGAAAGGAATTGCGAAGGTCCTATTTATGGGAAGGTCGGAGTTATATTTTTGAGATAAGACCGTATTCATGGTAGTGTGTTATGCTGCAAGTAATATTGACTGGATATCTTGGGTAAGTACTTTTGGACATTAAGGACTCAAAAATAGTTGGGCTAGGTTAGCACAAGAGATTGCGAGATTTGATGCTTTCGAAATTGTTATGGCATATCGAGGTGTTACAATAGGAGGTTCGATGGTTAAAGGTTTATTATTGAGGCTACTGTTTTCACGCTGAAACGTTTAGGGTTGTATCAGATCTGTGTATTCATAAGGTATAGTTCTTCAGTACTCAGTTGACAACTTGGGTAGGACTCAGCTTTTGGAGTCAAGAGTGTCACGACCCAACCCCGTAGGCCGCGACTGGTATCCTAAGTGGATACCCATACGTACCTACTTAACAGAATTGGCGTACCATGCAGAAATTTTCAAGTTAGGTGTTTACAAATGGCGAATCAGACGGAGAACCCATAATCAGTGATCACAGATCTGAGCCAATACAGATGCAGCGCGCGCTATAACATACACATATCTGAACATACTGAAATTTACATATAAGCCGATAAGGCTAACATAACAGACAGAGTCGTAAAATCGTACGTACCTACCTGAATAGTAGCAACCTGTAACCCACATACATATCTACAGGCCTCTAACAGACATACAGAATCATAGGACGGGACAGGGCCCCGCCGTACCCAGAATTACCATACGTACAGAATATACAGATGTCATAAGGTATATACCAAAAGTACACGCTCCGTATCAAAGGAGCTCTCCAAAATAGCAGAATCTGTGCCCTAGACTGGCGGCGTATCACAGGGTGCGTCTGTACCTGCGGGCATGTAACGCAGCCCCCGAAGAACCGGGGGTCAGTACGAAAAATGTACCGAGTATGTAAAGCAGAAACATAACAAACATAATCATAGTCTGAACCGGAAGCACAGAAATATAGCGGACAGAACCATAAATCAAACGGACGGACAGGATCATGGTCCAGACGGACGGGCAGAATCAAAATCCATACGGACAGACGGAATCATAATCCATACGGACAGACAGAATCAGAATCCATACGGGCAGACAGAATCATAATAGGGCACAGGAACGTGGTCGCCACTCCTGCCTTTGGCGCCACAACATATCATATTTCAGAAGATTTCATATCTTCGAACATCTCCGTTACATAACACATCATATCATAACCACGGTAACCCCGGGGACAGATCACCCGCCGGGAAACCGGACACATCATACTTCGTAACATATACACGGTAATCGGGGACGGACATATACCACAGTACCCTGGAACCGGACACATCATACTTCGGAATTCATACATGGGACCCGGCCCCCGACAAGGGACTCGGGGACCCATCCGCACGATATAAACCGGCCCGGGATCCGGTGAAAGGAAGCATTGTGACATCCACGAACAGATTAATGAGAAACCACATACATACAAATCGTTATACCGACTCAATCAAACTGAAGTAGGCCAAATGGCGAGTCAAATCAGAGTATTCGGATAGCGTTCATAATATGCGCCTATATCCTGGTTGAGAAGGCACGACAGATTATTACCAGAATCAGATTTTCAGATGTCAAAGCCATTTTGTAAAATTTATATAAAAATAGTCATATCATGATCAGAATAATAGTCCAGATGTTGCCTATGAGAAACAGGACAGAAATAGGGCAATTTAGGTCATACAAAAAGTGTCGGGGCCTTGTGGGCCCACCTCGGACCCACCCGAGGAGGCGTACGTAAATTACAGATAGTAGACCTTATGAGGTCGTCCATAATGATTTGGAAGTATTCCGACTCCAGTTTAGGAAGGTTGCATACTTAAGGCTCACTTTGAAGACAAGTTATAAGGAAATGGATTCAATCTTACTGAAGGAATTGGAGCGGATTTCCATCTCGAATTCCGAGGAACGGAGTCGTATTTAAGGCTCGCGGCTGAAGCCTATTATGTTCAGAACATGCCTAAGAATGAAGGGGTACGCTTTACATACCTCAATTGCGCCTTATACTCGCTTAGCTTCACTTCCAATTTCGTCCAGAATCTACAAATGGTCAAGTTTACCAATTGTCAATTCAAGCCTTTAAGATTCCATACTTAATCACATAATTGCCTACCGAAATTTCGGCAGCATTTCCCCTATATATATGACATCCCCGAGACTAAGCTCGGCTTAATATATCAACACAGCAACCCAACAACAACATCAATAACAACAACAAGCATTACAAAACACATAATATGGCATAACATAACCTCTTTCATTCCGACCTTACACTTCCAAACCCATCTTACCATTTTCATATTCATCACTCATCAAGATCATTACAACATAATTCGGAGGCACATCCTATTGTTTTCACCAAATATACATAAGGTATACACAATTTTCTGTTTACTTTCTGTACGTTCTATACCAGTTATGATTTTGTTTCTGCAACTCAGGCTTTTACATATTCAGTACATATTTCGTACTGACCCCCTTTCCTCGGGGGCTGCATTTTCATGTCCGCGCAGGTACCGACGACAGGTTTGCTGATCCGTCCGCTTAGGATCTCATTCTGCTATTTTTGGAGCGCTCTTTTATTTAGAGCCATCTTTTGGTATAGCCTGTCACTTCTATATGTGTATATTCTCGTTCATGGGTACGGCGGGGCCCTGTCCCGTCATATGATTCTGTCGGTCTGTTAGAGGTCTGTGGACATGTTTGTGGGTTGGGATCTTTCTGTACACCTGTGTGTATATGTTGTGTTTGGGCGATCCCATTCGCCGCGGCGGCCGGTCCGCATATATTCAAATGTTACTCTGTTGGCCCTGTGTGGCCTTTGTTGGTATTTTCTGCGTGCAGGGTATATGGGATAGTCCGTAAAACAAAGGAAACTCTGCCGAAATTTTTCTGGAAATTATCTAAATCGGAAATAAAGCCTTGTCGGCTTCTGCTTTATACTAGAATGTGTTTGAGTGCCCAGATCGGGCACTAGTCACGGCCTACGGGGTTGGGTCGTGACAAAAGTGGTATCAGAGCGGTTCGTCCTCGGAATGTCTACCGGCCGTGTCTAGTAGAGTCTTGTTTATCGGTGTGTTGTGCACCACACCTATAAACAGGAGGCTACAGGGCATTTAGGATACTACCCTTCATTCTGTCTTAGATCGTCCGATAGAGCTGTGTTATCAGGATGACTCCTCCCTAACGAATTGTTACATTTGCAGTTATGCCTCCAAAAAAGGTGATAGCGGCCCAAAAGTCCAAGGCAGCAGCTGTGGGAGAGACTAGTCGAGCCCAGAGGGTTACCAGGGCCCATGCTCATATTGCTCCTGATGTTTTGCCCCCGGCAGAGGGCTCTTCCACACCGCCACATGTAGAGGAGATTGGAGCAGCAGCAGCTGCAGGTCGGGGGGCGGCTCCACCGCCAGCTCCCGCAGTTCTAGTACCTGAGCCCCCAGCTCCACGGCCAGGCACTGAGGATCAGACTATGAGAAAGGCAGTCCAGCTATTGACCAGACTTGTGGCGGGACAGGTTCAGGGGCACGGACTGGGAGGTGACCGAGCATATAGGCGTGACAGTTCGAGAGCTCGTGAGTTCTTGACTTGTGGCCCTCCAGAGTTCTTCGGGACAAAGCCCGAGGAGGAACCTGAGGAGTTTATCAGGAAGATGCGGTGCACCTTACATTTTATTAATGCTTCCGCGACAGAGTCAGTTACATTGGCTTCATACCGGTTGTATGATGTAGCGGCAAATTGGTACGAGTCATGGGAGTTATCTAGAGGGGACGGCGCTCCCCCAGCAGTTTGGGATGATTTTTCTCATGGCTTTTCTTAGCCATTTTCTGCCTCCGGAGTTACGGCAGGCCAAGGCTGACAGATTCTTATTGCTGAGACAGAGGGGTCGCAGTGTTCGAGAGTACAGTATGGAGTTCGACTCATTGGCCCGATACGCACCTGCTGTGGTAGCTACTATGGCCGACAGGATGCACAGGTACATTATGGGGCTGGACCGTTATTTTGTCGACAGCTGTTTGGTATTGGCTGCTCAGCCCGGCATGGATATTGCCCGGATTCAGGCGCACGCCCAGGGCATGGAGGACCGGCATAGGGAGCGTCAGCCTGATAGGAGCCAGGATCGGAGACAGCCCAAGAGGGCCAGATCATCTGGGTATTCTGGAGATTTTCGGGGCAGACAGCCTCAGCAGCCTCAGCAGCCGCAGCAGCCTAGCAGACATCTATCCCAGCCGGCACAGAGCGCACCTCCACAGCCTACAGGTCGCTGATTTGATAGCCCAGGGTATTCAGGAGCAGGTCAGAGCTCCAGGGCTTCAGGTTCGGGGACAGATAGGGGTTCTGGTCAGACAAGGCCACCTAGGCCTCAGTGTTCCTATTGTGGTAGATACCATCCGGGAGAGTGCTACAGAGCCAAAGGGTGCATGTTTTTTTTGTGGTCGTCAGGGCCATTCTGTGAGAGATTGCCCGTATAAGGGTAGTTCGGGTGGTGCAGCGCAGCCTACCGGATCAGCCGCCGGGTCTTCATCTTCATCAATGGCTATGCGCCCTACGGGGCCAGGTACTTCAGCACCAGCGGGTCGCGGCAGAGGCCGTGGTGGAGCTTCTGGTACTAGCGGTCCTTCGAACCGCATTTATGCTTTGGCCAGCCGCCAGGACCAGGAGGCATCGCCTAATGTCGTTACAGGTACATTATTGGTTTTCTCTCGGTCTGTGTATGCATTGATTGATCCAGGTTCGACTTTGTCATATATTTCGCCTCTGGTTGCCAGTAAAATTGGTATAACGTCTGAACCTGTAGAGCCGTTTGAGGTAGCCACACCGATTGGGGACTTTATTGTAGCGAAACAGGTATATAAAGACTGTTCTGTAACTGTATATGGCCGAGACACTAAGGCCGATCTGGTGGAATTAGATATGATTGAATTTGATGTTATTATGGGAATGGACTGGCTAGCCTCCTGTTATGCTAATGTTGACTGCCAAAATAAGGTAGTTCGTTTCCAGTTTCCCGGGGAGCCAGTTATAGAATGGGCCGGTAATACAGCATCGCCGAAAGGTAAGTTTATTTCATACCTTAAGGCGAAGAAAATGATCAGAAAGGGTTATTTTTATCATCTGGTTCGGGTACAAGACTTGACAGCAGAAACGCCGACTCTTCAGTCAGTTCCCGTGGTTAATGAATTTCCGGATGTATTCCCAGATGAGATTCCAGGCCTTCCTCCGGAGCGGGAGATAGATTTTACTATTGATTTGCTTCCAGATACTCAGCCGATATCTATTCCCCCGTACAGAATGGCACCGGCAGAATTGAAAGAACTGAAAGAGCAGTTGAAGGATCTGTTAGAAAATGGCTTTATCAGGCCCAGTACTTCGCCTTGGGGAGCCCCGGTATTATTTGTGCGTAAGAAAGACGGGTCGCTGCGTATGTGTATTGATTATCGGCAGCTGAATAAGGTAACCATAAAGAATAAATACCCCCTCCCCAGAATTGATGATTTGTTTGATCAGTTGCAGGGCGCCAAATATTTTTCAAAGATAGATCTTCGATCAGGCTATCACCAGGTACGGGTACGAGAGGCTGATATTCCTAAGACAGCGTTCCGGACCAGATATGGGCATTATGAATTCAGAGTTATGTCTTTTGGGCTGACTAATGCTCCTACGATATTCATGGATTTAATGAACCGGGTATTCAAGCCGTTCTTAGACATGTTCGTAATTGTATTTATCGATGATATCCTGGTTTATTCTCGGTCCGAGGCAGAGCACGCAGATCATCTGAGAGCGGTACTTGGGGTACTTCGGCATCGGAAATTATATGCAAAATTTTCTAAATATGAATTATGGCTGGCCTCAGTGGCATTCCTGGGGCATATTATTGCAGCTGATGGTGTCCGGGTGGATACACAGAAGATTGAGGCCGTGAAAAATTGGCCCAGACCCACGACGCCCACAGAGGTACGTATTTTCCTGGGGTTAGCAGGCTATTACAGAAGATTTATGGAAAAGTTTGCTTCAATTGCAGCGCCTTTGACAAGGCTAACTCAAAAAAGAGCCAAGTTCCAATGGACTGATGCTTGTGAACGAAGCTTCCAGTTGCTGAAAGAGAAGTTGACTACCGCCCTAGTTCTGACCCTTCCAGAGGGACCCGATGGATATGTTATTTATTGTGACGCTTCTGGCATGGGGTTAGGCTGTGTATTAATGCAGCACGGCAGAGTTATAGTGTATGCTTCCCGGCAGCTCAAAAACCATGAAAAGAATTATCCTACCCACGATCTGGAGCTCACAGCGGTGATTCATGCTCTGAAGATATGGATACACTATTTATATGGCATTCATGTTGATACCTATACTGATCATAAGAGTCTCCAGTATATTTTCAGGCAGAGAGAGCTTAATTTTCTCCCCGTCAGAACTACTTATTCCGCCGAGGATTATGCCAGGCTTTATATTAAAGAAATAGTGAAGCTTCTCCCCGTCAGAACTACTTATTCCGCCGAGGATTATGCCAGGCTTTATATTAAAGAAATAGTGAAGCTTCATGGAGTTCCTATATCTATTATCACTGACAGAGGTGCTCAGTTCACAGCGAACTTCTGGAGATCTTTTCAGGAAGGATTAGGGACTCAGCTGAGCCTGAGCACGGCTTTTCATCCTCAGAGTGACGGACAGGCCGAGCGCACTATCCAGACGCTTGAAGATATGTTGCGGGCCTGTGTTATTGATTTCAGAGGTAGCTGGGATGATCACTTGCCATTGATCGAATTTGCTTATAATAACAGTTACCATTCCATCATCCAGATGGCTCCATACGAGGCTCTGTATGGCAGGAAATGCAGGTCACCGATCGGCTGGTTTGATATTGGCGAGACAGAGTTAATTGGCCCAGATATGATCCAGCAGGCCGTTGATAAAGTGAAACTTATCCGAGAGCAACTATTGGCAGCCCAGAGTCGACAGAAATCATACGCTGATAAACGGCGTCGTCCTTTGGAATTCCAGGTTGGTGATTGGGTATTTCTGAAGGTATCGCCTATGAAAGGCATAATGCGGTTCGGCAGAAAGGGTAAGCTTAGTCCGCGTTATATTGGGCCTTATCTGATTGTGCGAAAAATTGGTAACGTCGCCTATGAGTTAGATCTGCCATCTGATTTGGAAGTGGTACATCCGGTATTCCATGTATCTATGCTCCGCAAATGCATTGGTGATCCCTCCAGAATATTTCCTGCAGATGATATTCAGGTGACGGAGCAGTTATCTTACGAGGAGCAGCCCGTAGCCATTCTAGACCGCCAGGTAAGAAAGCTCCGGAACAAAGATGTAGCCTCTGTTAAGGTGTTGTGGCGGAACGATAATAGGGAGGAATTGACCTGGGAGGCCGAAGAGGAGATGAAGAAGAAATACCCTCATTTGTTCCCTATGCCCTCAGGTAATCTCGAATCCTTGCTTAATTCTATTTCTTATAATGAATGTGTGTCGTATGGGTTATCTATAAGCATAAAATCCCCCAAAAGCATTTTTAGACCCTATAGGATTAATTTAACATTCGAGGACGAATGTTCTAAAGGGGGGGACGATGTTATATCCCGTGTTATCACACCTTTGGAAAATTTGGAAATACTCGTCTTGTAAGAAATAAAGCCATAACTAACTTTTATTTGACATAGGAGTTGTGTATGAAAGAATATTAATGTGAAAGTGTCGAATGAGGCCAAGGACAAATTTGAAATTTTGGAAATTAGTTTCGGGAATTACAAAATATGATTCACAAGTTATTGGGCTTGTAAAATGTGAGGCAAAATGAGGCCCATTTATTTGAAGGGTGGCCGGCCATCTATGGCCCAAAACCCATGGCCTTATTTAATTTTCCCATGTGCTAATTATATATACTAGTCTTTATCTCTTTAGAAGGTTCAAGAAAATAGACAAGGATAGAAAGCCAAGAACAAGAGCAAGAAGAAAGATGGTCTCGGGTTTGTGGAGGAAAAATTAGCCCCCAAAAATCTTGTCTTAAAATTTTTCTCTTGTTGGATTTCCACTAATTCAAGGTCCCTTTGTAACTTGGTATAGTTGGTTTGGAGGGAGAAGCTTTAGATTCTTCAAAGTAATCATATCTCCAAGTGAAGAAGACTTGAGGAAAAGGTAAGAATTTCTCCCTTATCTTTGTGTTATTAGGTCTTGGTTGTGTTGTAGTATGTAGAAATGTGTTGATCGTATGAAGAAATGGAAGTTTGTAAAGTGGGCGTGTGTTGTAAGTGTGTAGCCGTGGGTATGTACAAATTGTATAGCCACAATGTGTTGAATTCATGCTATATTCTAGTTGTGATTGTGATGAAATGCATATGGGAATTGAAAGTTGGATGAATTTAGTTGATATTGATAAAATGGGCATGTTGGCCGTAGGGTGTGTTTGGCTTGGGATAGAAAGGAATTAAGTTGTTTAGTGTGTTATTGTGATGTTTGCAATATAAATGAAGTTAGAATGATATAAGTTTGTAATGAATTGGAATGTAGAAACTTATGTCGTTTTAGTATGATTTTCCGACATTAAGAAAACGAAGTTGTTTGGTCGTTAATTGTGATGATCATTGATGAATTCGGAAGTTGGAAACATGTTATGAAGTTGTATGCCAAAGATTTGATGTTTTGCATAAGTTATGGCTTTGACGGAAAGTTGTATATTATGTATAGCGAGTGTCTAACTTAAGGAATAATGATATGAAATATTTCTAAATCTATATTGTGATGATCTTGAGTGATAATGAATGTGAAATCATTATTATTAATTTGAAAGTTTGGGTTGGAATGAAGGTTATGTCAACTTGTTAGAAAGATGACTAGTTGAAGGATATTGTGTCTTTAATGGTCGTTGTTGATGTTGATGTTGTTGTTTGGGTTGTTGTTGATGGTTTCTAGCCGAGTTGAATTCTCGGGGGTGCTATATGTATAGGGGGAAATGCTGCCGAAATTTCGGTAGACAAATATGCATTAAGTTGAAATCATGGCACCCATAACTCACAATTGGTAAACTTGACCAATTGCAGATTTTTGACGAAACGGGAAGTGAGTTTGGAAAGGCGTAAGGAACTTGAAAGGTATGTAAAGCTACCCCAATTCTTCCCTTGGCATGCCCTTAGTGTGTTAGGGTCGGATTCGGGCCTCGAAATACTTCTTGGCTATCGGAATCCGCAAGAGAAAATCTCAGGTTTTCCTTCAGTAGAATTGAACCATTTTGGTATGCTTTTCTCGAAATTATGAAATTTTGTTCTAAATTACTTGGAAATTCCTAGGATGTCTGTAGAACCTTTTTAGGTGACCCCATAAGCTTGGAGGGCACAATTTGAGCTTTATACTAGAATGTGTTTGAGTGCCCAGATCGGGCACTAGTCACGGCCTACGGGGTTGGGTCGTGACAGTTGCGGTCATACTTGATAGAATAGACATAAGGGTCAGTATTGAGTTGGTATGTTTGGTTATGCCATGGGCCAGTGGTTGACTAGTAAGAATGACTCTAGTGTTGGATGAGTGCGAAGTTTTAGTACTCAAGTAGCTATCGGGTGCTGCATCTAATATTGCATTAAGGTTAAGAGCCTTGTATCGACTAGTTCCTGCTATTACTGGTGTTGCTATTCAGATGAGTTGATCGAATGGAAGGGATAATCGCGTGAATGGTTAGAGGAGTTCTGGTTCAACAATTGGGATGTTCGAAGTGGTAAATCAATAATGATGTTTAAATAAATTCGAGCTGTGGAGAATATTTCGGAATTTGAGATAGGGGAATTTGATCAAAAGCACCTTGGTAGAGATACGTGGGGACATTAGTAGGACTGT